>NC_134312.1:114756553-114885493 GCF_964195595.1 Calonectris borealis | reverse complement strand
AGAATTTGCTTTAGAAGCACTCCTGAGAGTAACCTAGATCTTGTAAATTATTCCTATGGTAATTTTGATTCAAAGGCCTTTGTTGCAAAATTGCGAGTGACTCGAACCCCTTACACCATATGGTACATATCAGACTATCCAGTTTGGGGTGGGACCAATGATACCATGAGGCAAGCACTAGAAATATCTACATAGAAATGCAAGTGGTCTTAAAACACAATTTGAGGTTAATTTTTCAGTTATTTCCTTCAGCTACTCCAGCGCTAGTGCCGTATTTAAACAAAATCCTTCCGCCTACGCAGAAGTTTTTGGACTCAGTGCCTTTTCCTCATATCTTCTGTATTCCTCTATGTACCTCCCACCACAGGTTATATTTGCCAGGGGCAGACAATGAAATGGTGTAATCATGGAAGTTTGTAACTCTATTTGCAAACAATGACTGGGGTACGGTCTGGAAGCTTGATTTATTCTCTTAAAGATCTGATCTTTCATAAAGACCAATGTCACTCATTTGGGTCTTGACAACTCCATTTCCAAGTTGCATCTTTGCAAGGATAATCTTCTAAAAGAGGAGAGATACGAATCATTGCCTAGCACAATTTGACACCTTGGGTAAAGTGTAGGATGTTTAATGCACTCAGCCCAGAAATGCAGTGTTTGAAAAGAAGCTCTAAACTTGAGTAAACAAATGCACTCCTGGCATTTGGATAAGCTAATCAAAACAACTGAGGGACACATTCTGGCAAGTGAGAGATTTTGTTTGGGAGCTGTACTAAACACTTGTTTTGCTGGATTCTATTAATTTTAAATAATGAAACTGCTTCATAGTTTATTTAGCAATTTCTGTTATCCTTGTACAACATGTATTCATACTAATGTTGAGGCAGCAGTATTGCATTTTGTTTTAATAGCCAAACTGTTTTCTAAGTCTTGTTTTAACATACATGGCATACTCACACGCACTATTCATTGCCCTGCCGCTCTTCTTCTCAATAAGGGAAACTGGTTTCCAGACTCTGTAGATTATCACATCTGTTTTATGTCACATCAGGAACAGTCTTTTCAGGATTTTGAACCCAGAGGGACTTTTCAACCTTGCCAATGCTATTACTCAGCTAGCTGTGTGATACACTGCCACAAATGCAACAGAAACAAATACCCTATCTGGTGTGACAATAGCTGACATCTGAAACACTTTGCAGAGATTTAATTAAGCAAAACTAACAAAAGCATTTTCTGAATTTGCCTTTGTCAAATCTATGAAGATATCTAAAGGAGATAAAGCTTTTTATCAGTGAACTTTTTATTTCTGAAGTTGATTTTTTTATTTATCTCAATATTCTTCTTGTGTGGCTCCACTTTGTTGACTGGGGACTTGTGTCAATTAGATTTTTAGCTGAACTAATTTGGGAAACAAATGGCAAAGTGATCTTCAACAGCCTTGTAAAGTGCTGCTTAAGTGAGGTGAACAGGCAGTAATGAATAGGGAATGTTAGCAGAGGTGGGAAAGAGAAACATTACTAACCTGTTATTCCAACTTCTGAATGAGTTGGAAGCATGCAAATCAGGGTTTTGGGGACCAGACATGGAAATATTGCCATATGTTAGAAGAACAAAAGCATATCTTATTTTATTTAAATCTGATAGCCAGTCAGCAGGATCATTACTGTTCTCAAGCGCTGTGGCATTTTGCATCTGAGAGAGGTGCTACAGGTGTGGGATCTAGCCTAAAGCACCAAGCACTCAAACTTCTTAAGACATGGAGCATTTCCAGGAAAACCACATAAGGTGAGTCTAGCTGATGGAAGAATCATGCTTCCCTGCTCAGCCACCTCAGAGTATCCTAGTGTGCTGGTTTGGCTGGGATCAGGTTAATTTTCTTCATAGTAGCTAGTATAAGGTTATGTTTTGGATTTGTGCTGAAACAGTGTTGATAACACAGGGATGTTTTCATTACTGCTGAGCAGAGCTTACACAGAGTCAAGGCCTTTTTCTGCTTCTCACACCATCTCACCAGCGAGGAGGCTGGGGGTGCACAAGAAGCTGTGAGGGACACAGCCGGGACAGATGACCCCAACTGATCAAAGGGATATTCCCTACCATATGACATCATGCTCAGCAATAAAGTTAGGGGGAAGGTTGACCAGTGGTGCTCGGGGACTGGCTGGGCATCAGTCAGTTGATGGTGAGCAATTGTTTTCATTTGCATCACTTATCTTCCTTGGGTTTTATTTCTTTCTCTTTGTTATTTTCATTTTCATTACAATTATTATTATTGTTATTGTTATTGTTACTGTTATTGTTATATTATATTATATTATACTTCCATTATTAAACTGTTCTTATCTCAATCCATGAGTTTTCTCCACTTTTACCCTTCCAATTCTCTTCCCCCCCATCCCATCCTGCTTGCAGGGGAGAGTGAGCGAGCAGCTGTGTGGTGCTTAGTTGCCAGCTGGGGTTAAAACATGACACCTAGGTACAAGTGAGGTTACTAAAGATGAGGAAATACCTCATCAAGGCACTCTAGCTTCCTCACAAATATTCTTCAAAGGACAGTGCTAATGGTTTAACTGTAGTTTTGCTTGGTAGTCATCCTACATGGTTGTCGTGGTTTAACTTGGCAGGCAGCCAAATACCACACAGCCACTCGGTCACTCCCCCCACCCCTGGTGGGACGGGGAGAGAATCGGGAGGTTAAGAGTAAGAAAAACTCATGGGTTGAGATAAAGACAGTTTAATAGAATAGAAAAGGGAAAATAATAATAATGATAGAATATACAAAAATGAGTGATGCACAATGCAATTGCTCACCACCCGCGCTGACCGATAACCAAGTAGCAATCACTACTTCCTGGAACACGCCTACCATTCGTATACTGAGCATGACGTCACATGGTATGGAATACCCTGTTGGCCAGCTGGGCTGGCTGTCCTGGCTGTGTTCTCTCCTCCCAGTCTAGCTTGGTAGCAGAGGATTGTTGTCCTTGACAAGACAAGTCTTAGCAACAACTGAAAACATCAGTGTGTTATCAACATTCTTCTCATACTGAATCCAAAACACAGCACTAGGAAGAAATTTAACTCTATCCTAGCCGAAACCAGGACAATGGTGATGCATTAAGTATCTTAAATTATATACTTATATATCTTAAATATATTAAACACAAGGTATATAGAATATCAAGAATGCCTGTCTCCTGTGCTCTGAAATGATAACAAAACCCTGGTTTATATTCTAAAATGTATATCTACTACACAGTCTACAGACTTTTGGTTGCCCCAGCTTGCACTCACACCAAGGGAGACAGGGATTTACAGGTCTAGATGTCAGGAACAGGAAAATAACAAATGGACACGCACATTCACATGCATGCACACACATGCATGACAGACACAAACATGCATATATTACTCCTGAAAGGAGGTTGTAGCGAGGTGGGTGTTGGTCTCTTCTGCCAGGTAACTAGTGATAGGATGAGAGGAAATGGCCTCAAGTTGCGCCAAGGGAGGTTTAGATTGGACATTAGGAGAAATGTCTTTACTGAAAGAGTGGTCAGGCCTTGGAACAAGCTGCCTGGTGGTGGAGTCACCATCCCTGGAAGTATTTAAAAGACGTGTAGATGAGGCCCTTAGGGACATGGTGTAGTGGGCATGGTGTGTTGGGTTGACAGTTGGACATGATGATCTTAGAGGTCTTTTCCAACCTTAATGATTCTATGATTCTGTGATTCTATGATAATCTTTACTGTGGTCATGTGGAGACAGATGATACGTTGTATCAAGATTTCTTTGCTTAACCATAAAGGTTGTAAGTCTTAAGATTTTCTGGGGAAACAGAGGGTTAGAAGACTGAGTTAAGACTGCCTAGTTACAAAGCTGGGTATTCCACTGTAATAATGGAACATGACTGATAGCTGGAGAGATAGCAATTTTATTTTGCTCAGCTGCTGATTCTAATCAGGAATAACTCCAAAAACGCTTTTTTGCAAACATCCCTTCTCTGCCCTCTGCTTCCTGGTTTGAAGTCTTCTTTCAGTTAGCAACAGAGACTAATTTTTAATTGCCGTGGCTTTCCTACGATAACAAAATGTCTACTTTCAACCCTACGACTTTAGAAAATACTAATGTGATTCAAATGCTAAATCCCAAATTTTACTGCCATGAAATACCCAGCAATAAACATATAGATCAGACCACATAGCTACTTACTTTTTTGCCTGGTTCGTTGTAAGACTTTTTAAGCACTGTCTTATTTGGAAAAAGTAGGTGGTAAGCCAGAAACTGTGTATATGCCAGGTAGGACTACGTTCTGGAAGTAATAGTATTGCCAACTCTGAAGACCGATGCAATTCAAAAAATAATGTTCTGTAAAACTAACAAAAAACTTTCACTTGCTTCTGATGTCAACAACTAAACCTAACAACATACAGGCTATTGGTGAAATTAAGTCATTGTCAGGTATGCTGACCAGTCTCCCTTGCCTATGCAATCTGTTATTTGTATTCAGCTGCCGCCTATTGTCTTGTTTCTAAATTTTAAGGAACTTTGAATCTCCTTTTCAGCTTTACTTTTAACAGCACCTAGCACAAGGGGATCCAAGTCCATAACTAGGGTTCGTGGGCACCTTGATAATTCAAGTGGTAGTAATAATAATAAATTACACATTTTCAATGTTGGTGAAAAAATAGCTAACATAAGGAAAGCATATGTGTTCCAGGCCACAGCAAAATGTTTAATACATAGTCATTATAAATCCCAGAAGCGATCAATTTATAATGAGAAATGTTTGTACATGAACAGTGCTGCCATGCAACTGAAATGTAACACAATGGTTCAGTATGTGCACAGAACTGCAGTGGACAAATGCGTACAGATTCATTCCATGCTATACAGACATTTTTACACAAACGTTCTTAATTGCTAACAGAAATAACATCGTCTACTGTAGCTTGATTTTCTTTAACTAAGTTCCTCGTGTCAGTAACACATGTGCAGCAGCAGACTTCATCCAAGTTCTCGCCTTGTCGATTTTTGATCTTTGAAATTTATTCTGATGATGCTCCTAGCCTAAGTGCTTTCTTTTGCAGAAAACAAAGTAATCAGATTTCATGAGAGCTGGATTATTGCACACTTGTATGTAGCTCTTGGAGGAAACTCCTAAAGGAAATAGAAGTCTGTAACGTGCTCCAAATTCCCTTCAGGGCCCCTGGTTCTTTGATTTAATCTTGAAACAGTCAAGACTTTTAGCCATTCTTCAGACACAAATAGGCTGTGGCATCAAATTCACTTAAGGAAGTACATTGTGACTTTGTACTGATCTCTAGTATAGGTAAATATATTTTCTCCCACCTTTTACAAGCTTCCTCCCATATCATCAGTACTGAAAATTTAATTTAATGGAAGTGATAGCTGATACTTTTTAGAAATTGGAGAAATATCTAAATGAAATATTACACTCTCAATGAGGCGTTTTGTTCTGAACCTTCCTATATTTGAGATTTACTCTTAAATGGCTAAAATGTAAGAAACCTGTTGGTAACTTGGTCTACTTGGTAATTTTTGATTAAATAGAATACGTTTCCTAGATATCATACAAACTCTATTTTGCTTTTAAAACAAACATCCCTTCTTGCAAATTTCCAAGAGACATATGCTGGCATTTTTTCATTATGCGGAAGGAAGTTACATTAAATTCAGGCCACATTTTTTTCTGAAAAAATTGCATCAATACTTCTTTTTTTTTCTTTTAAGAATAGTTCTTCAGCATTTATGTGTTATGCAAGTTTCATATGTCCTTAAAACCTGCTCCCTGGAGGTTACCAGGGGGATGGCATCTTTCAATAGTTCCCAGGATTGCTTAGTTAAAGGGAAAGACTGCTTTTTCCTCCTACCCCCAGGCTGTATATATAGGAACCTTAAACAGGACACATTTAGATGATAACACTCATGAGATATACTTGAGATGCATGGCTGTATGTTTGTATGTATGCATGTATGTATGTTTTCCAGCAGACTGAGCTTACACGCAAGACCAGATTTCACACACAAAGTGTTTTTTTTTCCTTAGGCACCATCATCCTGATAAAGGTGTCAAAGTGTTGTGTCATGCTGCACACTCCTTATGCATTCCTGCTACCCTCAATACTCACGCTTGGCAACACCACAGTGGAGAGAGCTAGGGAAGAAGTTCCCTTTACTGCAGCAAACTCACATTAAAATGATTTAATGATGTGCAGCTTACCGTAGGGTTCTTCTCAACACACTTTGTACCTTTTTAGCGCCTGAAAGTAAGAAGATGAAAGAAGAGCTAGAGAGCGGATAGAACAGATCCGTGTTCTCACATCTACGAGGTAGTTACAGGTTTTCCTTAAAAGTGTCTATAACCAAGATGTCATTAAGTACCCATTGGTATTAGAACAGGGCAAAATATTTGTATTTATATTCTTATTGTCTCATTTGTCAGAACAGAAATTACTCCTATTGCTCTGGGGCAAATATTAATTAGATTTATCACTGACTCATCAGATCTCCTCTGATGTTTTGTTTATCCACATCAATAAGTTTGTTTCTTTCTAAATCAGAAGACAAGAAATGTTCAAAGTCCAGCAGGTGGGACAATCTTTGATTTTTATATTTATCTTAACTGGAATTTTCATTAAAAGTAAGATAATGCAGAGTTCAAAAGGCAAAGTCATCCATCATGTTACTAAAATACCAAGGAAGTGGTTTTGTGAACTCACTGTTTCCTTCTGCAAAGGTGGGATGAAAAATTAAAAAAAAAAAAGACGTGTTTTTAATGGATGGAAAAATTGGCATGCATTACTTGGGTTTTATTATGAACGTATGTTGCAAGTACTAGTAAGACAAAAGAGTGCAATGCATCTTCTATTTCTTTATATAAATGGTACTTCTTTCCAAATAAGCACTTTTCCTGGTTACAAGAAATAATCTTCAAGTGAACTATCAGAAAACACATGCACGTTATCATTACACAATGCCAGGAGTAGCTTAACCTGGATACTTCTCCAATTTTTTCAGAATACATACATCAACTTAATTTTACAAAAACTGTGCTTTTAAATCATTCATAGCAGTAACCCCTAAATGCAACGTACAGTTGTAAATACTGGTGCTCAATCAAATGATGTGGCTTATAAAAGATTAATATTTATGTGTCTCCAGAATTTCCACATCCATAACTACTTTGTCAAAAACAGGCATATTAGTTTGTTTCTTCTGAAGTCTTTGTATATAATGTGCACATAACAAATAGAAGCACATTATTTTCTACTTTGTTTTACTTATATATGTATATAAATAAGACTATATATTTGTCTCATATAGCTCATATAGCATATATATATATAAGGAAGATTATCTATAATAATCTTATATCAGTTGCTGAGAACTTTACATATCTTGTAGTTTATAGGAATTCTTTTCTCATCTTTGTGTATTAGGTGTATAAGAGACAGATTTCTGAATTTGCTTAGGCAAAGTAACCCGAGCTCAGAAGTCAAAGACTCTATGGTTTTTTACTATTCGAAGTAATTCAGGATCATAGCACTGGTAAGTCACAGCTCAAATTGACCATAAGCCCAGGAACTCAAGAATCATGGCAAATGAATATATATCAATCTGTAGTAAAACTAATAAAGAAATGTAAATTATAGATTGTTTAAAATGGCTCGTTTTAAAACATTTTACTGCTATCATGATCAAACTCACAAAAATCTTTATTGTCTCAGCTCACTCACAAAAGGTGAGCAGATATGCCAGAGGTCAAAGAAAAAATTTGCCATCTGACATACCTAATGCTATCCTAAAGCAAATGAATTATTCCTGCTGAGAAGTTCACAAAATAAGATAATGAATATTTTCGTTCTCCTAATAAACCAGATTTGTGGGTTCAATTGTTGCTGTAAAATTTAGAAGTATTTTATTTCTTCTACATAAATTCAAACTCATTATTTATTCTCAAACTTCTTCTGCAAGTATTTTAAAGAAAAAAAGAACAAATAAAGGCTATACTCTAATAATATCTGTCAAAAGAAAGGGTGTTTTATGGGAGGGATGTTGTAATGATCAATTCATCATGACACAGAGGTTCAAATGCAGACCATATTGGTTTATATATGCCAAACCTTTTTTTTTAAGATATATTTTTTGTAGGTGCTCTAAGTACGGCTCTAAGTATATTCACAGTCATTACCAATTGGGAATTTCATTTTAAGGTTCAGCAGAAAAAGTCAAAGTCCAAGTCAGAGAGAGAACTGAGCTCTCTTAAGCATGATTCTTTCCATGCAAGCAGAGCTGATGACCTCAATCCTTGATCACAATTTTCAGTGCATTTTGATCTTTATATAGTCTCAGGATTCGAGTGCAGTAATGGAGAGTTTCTGTGGTCTGGAGCCAAGTAAAATGTTTTGGGCTAAAGTTTTCTGAAGTGACTGATCTGGGAGACTTTAGTTTTTGAATGCTGCTTGAAAGCTTCACCTACCTTTGATGCCAAAGTGCTACCAACTTTCTTGCTAGGTATTGAAGGCACTAAAAAATATCCCAAAGAATCAGGAAGTTAACTATAACATTTTGTTTCTAGTTTTCTCTCATTGTTTCCACATTTAGTAGCATATTCAGAACTGATTAAATACAGGCTGTTTGTAATGTCTGTTTGATAGCACGTGCAAAGTATTAAGATAACAGATAACTATAATTTATGGCCCAAGAGGTAATCTATAACTTTAGACTGGTTTAGCTTCATGAATCTCAATCAGTAAATGCTGTTAAATTTTACAGAAAGTACTGTAAAAATAAAATTTTCTTATTTGGGAAACCTTTTTTACACTTCTCAGAAGCAAAGCACAGAAATCATAGCTCAAGAGACAGGGAGGCTCAGATGTCTTTAAGTCCTCTTTCCAATTCTGATATTCTCTAGGTGTTGGAAACAGTCTCTAGTGCAAAATAAGGAGCTCTTCTCCATTGCAGATCTTTTCTCACAGTCTGCTAAACACCCATCCCACAGTCTCCAGCAACTGTGGATTCAGGGAAGCAGTTCATAGTCTGCTCCCAACCTTACCTCCCCCAAAACCTTGTTTTCTAATAAGGCAGAAACTCCACCTTTGTTGCTACCCTGAAGAGAATTCAAGCCGCTCCATAACCATTTCTCCACTTCCCTTTCTATTCCATGAAGGCACATTTGGGAGTACTGGAACAACATGAAGTTTAAATTTTGAAGTGCTGGACTGGGTGGGATACTCTTGATCTTAATTTTTCTGGTGCATAAAAGAACTGCTCATCAGAAATCAGTGTATGATAAAAACAGCATGCCATATAACAAAGTAGTTTTGGTCTTGGTGTACATGTAAAGTTTTTCTGCATCATGCATTTTAGTTAAAAACTGTTGTCTAAAATCATGTGATTCAGACATTTCCACATCACATCTTCTAGCAAGCTATTTCTAAAGTATTGCCAATACAAATGCTTCTTATAAGGGAATTATTCTTACAGTATTTCTAGGCAAGAACTTTGATGCTTGGTGAGTAAGAGTTATTTATTTCATTCATTTAGTTTTCTTTCAGTACTGCAAATGGGTTTGAGCCTATCAAAACCTGAGCATCTGCTTAGTTTCACCTTAGGAGTGTCTTACTAAGTTCAATGGAACCCAACAGCTATCTGTGGCTCGAGTGCAAATATAGTTATGTGATTTGTTGGACAAGGAAATGTTCAGAGCGTGAAGTCAATGACTGATGATTGTGCACTTCCTTTCAGAGAGTATTAAACAATGTTGGATTAGGCCTTTATGTATGTAGTGACATTTCTTTATAAGAGTGAGGTAAAATATGCCTTGATGCTGAGCTCTGTGTGATGAATAATTTATTCTGCATACGTAGTCTGCTTTTCTTCACTCAGTAGGGCAGGTTGTGATTTCCTCAGATTAATTCCATATTATTTTGTTCAGGTTTTTGAAATGTTATGGATTGAACTTGAACTTTCTCAGCAATTCGTAGGAAGTGTGTCGGTAGATGAGTATACAAAATTTCTTCACATTCATCGGAGAAATTCAGCAGTATTTTGACATGAATGCTTTTGTGTGCAAATGTAAAAGATGTTTTTATAAGTAAATATGTCATCAAGATAGAATTACTTTTCCACATTCATTCATGACAATAAGACAAGATCATTGCAAAGTTTGCAGTAATGAAATGCACTATATGTAATTGAAAACATTTAATTTCAAATAATATTTGTAGAATATATTTTTAACTTTTGAATTAATTGGCGTTTTTATTCATTTTTCAATGGAAGTGAGTTCAAAGCCTTAGTTTCAGTGAAGTACTATCTTTCACTGAAAATGAAGAGTCATTGACCCTAGACTGTTGGAAAGAAATACATACAAAAAATCAGTTTAACACCTGAAAGGTCTAGAGATCAAAAATCAAGAAAGAGAGATACCTCTTAAAGAACTATCCATAAAGATTTTTCTGATACTTTCCTAAAGGTCAAAGCTATGAATACATTCACATGTTGCATGTTTAATTCTAGTTAATTTTCACAACCACATTAAGTTATCTCGAGTTTGTTAAGGCTTAATTGACTATTTCTAAGAAAGATCATCCCTCACAATAGATCCAATTTTTGGTTTACCCACGCTGAGACAAAAAGTGGGACAGAAACCTTTCCTTCTTCTTTTCTTGTGGTAAGTTTGCCTACTGTTGTATGAGAAATAGCTTTGGGCAAAGGCTCAAGAAAGCTGGTGAACAGACTTTGTATTTTTAGACTGTGAGTGTTAATGTAACTGCAAAACAATGCACTATACAAGTAACTAAATAGGACACAGACATTGGAATACACAAATTACCCAAAAAGGGGACCAAGGAGATCAAAAATGAATTTTACAGATGACTCTGGAGAGGAAATTAAGTATTTTAGTAAGACAAAAATAGAACAGAATAAGCATTTGGAAAAAGTGAAACTACTACAGTATTTGCTTGCAATTTTCCTGCAGTGCTTCCATGAAATGGATCAGTGTTTGTCTTTCTATCTGTTCTGAACCACTGCATATAACTGCTTCTTCAGGCTTGTAAACGTGCGGGTCAGGTGAGACTACGTTCAGGTGGTTTCCCACATGATATGACTGACATAGAAAATACATGGCTCTTGGGTATTTTACTCATGAAACTTGTAAGACTGTGAGAAAGTTTTCAGCTCCATCATATCAACTCAGAAGCCAGTCCTTTCCTTTGATTTAGATTTCAGCATGTTCTAAGATGTGTGTGTATGTATGTGTTTGCAAATGGTGACGTGAATATACAAGGTAAAAATATACGCTTGGTGTCTGTGAATGAGGTTATAGACCATACAGTTTTATGTCGTATAAAATACCCACTACGTGGACTGATTTTTTTAGGATGATAATAATAAGGAGAAGGAGGCTTTGACACCTAGGTGACTACAGTTCAGATGTGAGCCAGATGAAGAATACCTTCTTAATACACGGACTATGTTTTTTTTTTATGGTGCCTGTTGAGCCTAGATGTCTGCTAGGGGCCTAGCAGAATGAATAAAAAGACAGCTAAGAAGATCTTTCTTTGCCAGTAAAATTATCTGGATATGAATCAAATAGGTATGAGAAAACAGTCAAATTATTTGTGGGATTACTTAAACACACATTCACTTTAAGTCGTAAATGGGAATTTTACAATTATTTTGAGAATATACAAGTATTTTGAGAATACGCAACAAAGCTTAGAAAATTAATCTACTTGGAACCTTTTGTGTAATCTTTTCAGTTATTCTAGTGTCAACAGGAATTCCATCGATCTATTTTGAAGATCTTACAATGGACTCATTATAAAAGTTCTGGGTCCATTTGTCACCGTTAGCTGTAAATGTATTTGTTTCACTACAAGTCACATCAGTATGCATTGAATATTCGTAGTCATATGTAGAATCCACTTGTGCTTTCTTATATATGCAGAACAGTAAGAAAAAAAGTAAATATTTGAAGTAAAAAAAAAGTAGTGTAAAAAAAGAAAAGCATAAAAGTAAATACTGCTTTAGAGTAAACATTTAGACAACGAAGAAGCTATACTCTGCTAGAGTATAGGAAAGGAATAGCACAGGAAAGGGATGGCATCAGGATGTCTTAAATGGCATTTCATTTATCCAAATTCTCTTAACTATGAGCTTTAAGATGCACCCAAGTTTAATTTTAGAAATCAAATGCTATAACTAGAAGCACTCGAGGGTTGGAGGAAGGAGCGCTGCAGAGGGGGAGGAAAGAAGAGGGAATTGCTCCTTGACTGCACTGCAAATAGCTTTTGAATCAACAGTATGGTAACAATTAGACAGTGGTCCTTTTTTATTTTGCTGGATTTTGAAAATCATAAAAATAGATTATGAATAAGCCTCATGTAAGCCAAAAGTTACGTTGCAACAGCTGCATTATCCTACCAATACATACTAATTTTATCAGATCTATTCACAACTTGCTGCTAATATCTCACAGGTGGTAAGAACACATCTCAGATTCCTCCTTTAAGGGTGAATTCTTCTGCGATATTTTCAGCTTCCACCTTTTATTTCCCACATTTACATCTTAATGGCAGGAAAGTTGTATGGAAGCAATTCATTTAACAAAGCAATAAATTAAGGCCTAGTACACATATGGTTTCCTTTATTGTTTCAAGATACATGGAGCTTTCATAGACCTTTGAAAACAAAGCCTTCATGATGGGATTTTCTTAGGAATTTTGGATTTGTTACACAATTGTAAGCAGTACCACTCTTCTATCAAAAGCAATCCCCAATACTTACATTCTTTTATGAAATGTGTCTTCAAAAGGTTCATTCTTGCAACTTTTACAATTGTGTACTTTTTAGCAATGCTAACAGGTGCACTGTTCATGACTGCTTAGAGAAATGGCACCTAATCTGCCTACATGTTAATTACTTAGTGTTCAACTTCAGTATAATGTCCAACCTCTCGTTGGGTTTGGGGTTTTTTGTTTTGTTGTAAACCTGGATTATACTTGGCCTGTATTTTTAATGCAAAATAAATGCCTATGGAAACAATTTGAAATGCTAAATAGCAGAATGGAATTAATATTTGGAACACTAAAGAAAAGAACTCTAGGGTATTTCATTTGATGTATGTTGGAATAAAATCAGTTTTCTTATTAACTTAACTATTTGGAAAATAAAACTATTATCATTAAAGTCTCTTAAAATAGAGATTTTTTTTTTTCAGATAGCATGATTTGGAACTTATTTAAAGTAGCATATAATCTGTAAGTTGAGTTCTTCCATTTTCCATTATTCCATTGAATTTGGATTGCTCTCTATTGATTTCCTCTTTAGATTAAACTAATACTTGGAATTTTGTCATACAGACCTTTTTATTCACTAAATTAAAATGTCTAGTCTATTCCAAATAAGGCATTGTAAAGTTGGACTGAAAACAGAATGCAAACTGTTTTAAATAAATAATTGTGATTGGAAAGGTATGAGTAGTTTCAAAGAAGTTCCCTAGGTAAGCAAAGGCCAATGTATAGTCCAAAAGAACCTTATTCTCCAGCTGTGGCTCAATTTTTGTTATGCTGCAGAGTAGTGAAAGGCCACTCAAATAGACAACTTCCAGTATGTGCGTGCTGCCTTGAAAGACAGAAACATTGACAGAGGCTGACTGCCCATGTTGGTGGTTCGATTTAGAGAGGCCCAAGTAGGCAGTTTGTCCTCTTGAAAACGATAATTTCTTGAGGAGCCAAAACTTATAAAACACTATTAAAGTTCAGGAAGTTTGGAAACTATTTCTCCTCACCTTGGACATGTCGACAACGTGATATAAGCAGCCTCAGACATGATACATTCTGCACCTACACGAGTCTCATAAGAAAAGTAACATTTTATTTCTTCTATTCTTTACTAAGTCTTCTAAGTGCCTAAGTATAACAACAGATGCAAGAATACCAAGTTCACTCCACTGTCTTCACAGAGAGAGGAGGAAGGTTAGCGTGCACATGAAGCTGTAACACTGCTTTCTGCTTGGGAGCAGGGAGAACGACATCCTTCTCTTAGGAGCAGGGAGAAAGATAGGCTTCCCCTTTCCTGAGGAAGACGTTCAGCTACTCTCTGTCACTTTGAGGGCAGAGAAAGGAGACACTTCTTAACCGCTAAATGTCAACATCAGATGAAACAGTTCTTATTTTATAGATTACGCATATATACATACATATCACAAACAGTACCTTACAGCCATCATAAATGTGTCATGGGTGTTCTTCCAGGTACTTCTAATTGAATTAGTTTTAGAGTAGCAGGGAAATGTATCTAATTAATATTGTGGTTTGGGTTGGGTTTTTTTTTCGGGGGGTTGGTTGAATGGGGTTTTTTCTTTCCTAAGGAACTGTGGGAGCAAAGTGGTTTTTATATATTCTCTTCTTTTAATGGAAGGGAGATTTGTTGAGGGATATGGTTGGTACCTGCAATTCCAGCTCAAGCACTTTGTCAAGGTTCCAACATTCTTGATGAATTGCAAATGGGAGAGGGAACGCTTGAAACCGATCTGTAGCCTGTGATATAATTGACTCAAGACAGCCTTCTGGAAACTTTTTTTGTTGCTCCTATTCAGCTGTTTCATAAGCACATGGGCCAAACATTCTGTTTAATGGAAGACATTTAGGAGTGAGTAGGTCACTTTAATGTGGATCTTCCTCTTTTATAAAGACACCTCTTGCATTACATCTTTGTCACATTAACAAAGCCGGGTATAGCTGAAACACTTAAAGAACAAATATTCAAAAGCATGCGTCTAAGGAGAGAGCAGAAGAATTTTCAGGCTGCTGGGGAAATACATGACTGATGAAAAATTATGTCCAGCTATTTCCCCTAGGTTTGAGGGGTGGGGGTGCATATGCTGTGTAGACAAAGGCTTGAAAGGATATGAAGCACATCTTGACTGTAGCAGTTAGCAAAAACAGTGTATCAGAATCTGTGTGCATTTTCAGGGCAGGCTTCTTGAACAGCCAGACATGCCAGTGTACAGTGTGCTAACAGACTCTCTGTCAAAGCTGAGTCCTTGCTACAGTTTTTTATGGTAAATGTTATTAACATTGGTTAATTATTATGTAATGGTTACTTTATCAGCAATGTACTGCAGCAAAGAACAATTGCATTGAAACAATTCTGTGTCCCCTTGTGGCAAATACAATTGCTTCTTTAGTTTAGAGGAATTTTTCTAACACCATATCTGTAGTGAGGACAGGGCTGCTGAGGGAACTGGTTATGCCTTTGTTTCCTTTTGAATATACTGATGTTTTTAATTTTCATCACATAGCTCCTCACTTTCTCCCCTCTGTATTCTTGTTTGTGAGGATCCAGTGAATGAGGTTCTGGCTGGAATTTTATTTCTCCAGGCAGACCTTCTATACTGAGTGTTGTCTATCCAAACCTTTGTTGTTCACAGTCTCTGATTTTCAGTACATAATGTTAAGTACCTCCATGAGGAAATTGGGCAATGTGAGTAGTCAGTTAAACCTCAGTTACAGAGACCTCAGAGAACCATGAAGGCTTCTTTGATGATACGCTCAGCTTTTTCTCCTCATTAAAGAAGCCAGAGGTGCCAGTCTCAGTGTTCCCTGCTGTCTCAGAGAAATTAATTCTCAGTCTAATTGTCTAAAACTTGTGAGATAGTTTAATAAAATCTAGCACTAAGTCTGTATGATAGTGTCTGCTTAACAGAAGTCTTCATGAACTTGGATGAGAATTACTTGTTTGCTTTCTCTATGAAGGGCATAACAATTTTGAATTTTATGTCATCCACAAAGCTGTTACTTCTGTACAAGGAAGCCTGGCATTTCTCCATATCCAGCCAACCTAGGAGATGGCAGTCTTACCATTCATCTGGACGGGAGAAGAGAAATAATGTTAACTTCCGGTAACTAGTTCGGACCTTAGATATGAAGTTTCTGTAATGTTGTCTTCAAGGCAGCTGATGCGTAAGATAGGAAAGGAACAGGTCCAATCAGACAAGGAAGTTGCGCAGACACATTGTAGGCAAGAGCTGGTGCTGTTGGAAGAGTAAAAACCCCTTAAATTCTTGGGGTAGATGCATAATTTTTAGGAATTTATTGGAGACCTTTGTGGAGGGACATGGAGAGTGGATTTATCCTGTACTACTTCATTACAGGTATTAGTGAATTACCTCATTTTCATATTGGGTAGATATTTATTGAAGGTTTTATTCATTCTGAAAAACATTACAACTTGTTAAACTGAGTAATCAACATATTCAAGTCTCCATCCAAAACTGTGTATCAGTTGAATTAAGTCAGAGTGTTTTGACTCGCAAGACTTGTGTTTGTTTTCTGGGAAGCCTCTTTGTGTACATGAAGACACATGTGTATCAGGTGTACTCTTTTCAGAAAAAACGTTAATGAGTGATATACAATTACCAGTGAGCACAAATGTCTACTGAAGTTCTAGAAAGAACTAAATTTTTGCTACACCAAATCCCAGAAGGAGCTTCTCAGTTCTTCTCACAACTGGCGCGGTTTCTTGCTCTGTTTTGCGTTCTTTCCCATTTTAAAGAGTTTTTTCTTTGTCGTTTCTGATGTATTACAGTTTCCAGACTCTATTCAAAATACCATTTGCACATTTAAATCTTTTTCAACAACTGCTTGTAGACAGACTGAAGGAAAGAGTGTAACAGGAAAAACAATCCATTCTGTCATCAGAAAACCTTTCCAAAATTGTGAGAAACAGCAGAGATCTTGCTGGAAGTGAAGGTGCTCTGCTTGAAATGTAATCAGTTTTCCTTTTCAGCTTTTACTTTTTTTTTTTCTTTATAGATAGTTATCTCCACTGCACTTTCAGTCACCACTTAGTCTATATGAAATTAATTCTCTTCTAATGGATTTGTACAAAAGCAATGGGGAAAAAGCATGGAAACAGGAAGATGGGATTTAGGCCAGTATAATCTATTAAGTTTCTTAAGCACTGTAATTATTTTTGTCTACTCAATCCTCCCAGTCCCTCCAATCTGTTAAGACTTTATTTGACCTGCAATAGCAAGCTAGTAGGCTTATTCTTTTACTTGCTGCAATTAGGGGTGGCAAACTATACATACAGGTGCAGATTAGCTATTGCCAGAACAAAGTGACATGCTTAAACTCTGCCTTGAATGTAAAGAATGTGAGTGAATTTCTCCAGAAGTGGGAGCTTAGGTTTGGGAAAATCAGACCTAAGAAAAGAAATCCCTCAGAAGATATCTGAATTTGCACCTCTTCTCGTGCTGAAGTTGATATGCTTCTACTGCTCTTCCAAGATTCAGAAGGCTTTAAAACGATACTCAGAAGCCAGTCAGAAGTACATGTGTCAAGACGTTAAATTGGCCTACAAACACAAGGATTAACCTAAGTGTTTCTGAGTGCCACCTATGGAAACTTGGAGGTCAAAATTGGAAAATCACCTCAATTTATCCATGATATAAAACTTAAAAGAATTCAGTTTGAGTAAGGTCTTAAGAGAAATATCTATGCAAGTTCTATCTACACAGGCTTTTGTAGGCAAATTGAAGTCACATATTTGTTTTAGGTGACACCATCTCTAAGCTCATGTACTTCACACTCTCAAGAGAAATTCTTAGCTTAGACTTGGCACGGAGTTAATTACAGCTACATGGCGTTTGGCTGGCTCAGGGTATGGACAGAACAAGCTTGCAATGGCCTGCAAAAATCTTGTAGGCACGCCCTTTAAATTAGAGTTTGATATATAGTGAGGATGTTAGAACTTAAACCGAGCAGGACTATTCATGAAATTGATGTGACCTATCAGCCTGGTGCTTGGTGGAGAAACTGATAGGAGGTAGAGGTTCCTTCTCTCTGCGAAAGAGGATAACTAAAGCTTACATGTCTGCATGACTAAGAGAGGGCGAGTGTGAAAGAGTTGTGCATGCATATCAGAGAAGGGCCATTTCTGCTTTTGATGTCAAACCTGCCTCTTGGTAGGTCCTACCAAAGGAAGGGACTTGACATCAGTAGGTGATATGAGGCTGGCAGCATGCTCCAGCAAGAGTCTGAAGATGTGATACACCTGATGTTTTCTGATGACTGGGCTCTAGAGTTTTTAATTTTTAACACTTAGTAAATCAAGGTGTCTCCTTTTAATCATAGCTTTGCTTGTGTACAAGGAAACAGTGGTCCATACTTCATCAAGCAGCTCTGAACCAAATATAAATTCTCACTACTTACAGTCTCATTTCTTGCACCATTAACATATTTGCTCTCCAGGGACTTCTCTTCATGAACACGTTTTCACTCACCTGGCCTGAGTTAAGAACAACTACTCAGTCTCATTCACATATGTTCTTTGTGGAGCACACTGACTTTTCTGAACCAGCACTGTTGTAAGGGAATTTCTATGCTTATGGGACAGAGTGTCAGTCCTGTAGTGGAAAAAGGCTGTGAAAGATTTTTTGTTTTGTACAAGATTTTTACAAGGCTCAAAGGTTTTGGGGGGTCTTATTTTAGTATTTTGCTCTTTTTTGAGGCTGATTTGAGAGTTCAGGCGGAAGGGTTATATACTACAAAAGTGATAAATGGAGAGAGGATTCTGGCTGACCTTGAAACAGGGAACTGAAGTATGTCATTTATAGTACAGGATAAACCAGATAACAGACCTTAAAGATTAGGAGAAAGGCATAGATACTCCTTTTCTTTGCAAACTATCCCTTGCTAACTTTTCATGTCTAATGTGAGGGACTAAGAATATTAAATAAAGTACTACTGATCCCTGTCTGGACCTGGTGACTCCCATCCAAGAAAAAAGGTTTTCTGACTGCAGAACACATCAATTTTTCAACCATGGATTGGATGTTTAAAAAGAACCAAAATTGGACATTATTTTGGGAAACAAATCTCCGCATTCCATTTAGGTCTTCAGCTGGCAGGTCATGGAAGCTGACAGGTTTATTTTCTTTCTGGACTTCCATGGTCAGCAGACCTTTCTGCTGAATGAACTAATCAGTTGAACACTTATTGCCTGCAAGATAGGATATTGCAGATATTCTCTAACCCACTGAAAAATCACGCCCAGAAGAAACTATGCAAGTGACATCAGGTTTCCTCTCTTGCAGTGAGTGGAATTAAGTTTCAGAGCAGTAGATCACTGTAGATTCATTCCAATGTATTTTTTCACTGTTCAGTAAAGTTATTTACATGAGAAGGATTTTCAGAACTTTTGGGGCTTTTTTTTTGTTGTTTGAACTTCTCATACAAAACATGGCATAAAATCTAACAAAGGGAACAGACTATTTATGACTGTAATTTTATTTAGTGCTAGTCTAACATTGATTTTGATTTATTTTGTGTAACAAAAATAGCAGTTTTCTACCCTAGAGACAATTAGTTTTATGCTCTGGAAAATTTGGTGCATTTTTGCAACATCTGAATCCATTTCACAGTAATGGATTCAAATGTCACAAAGTCAAAATTTCCCACATAAAAGAGGAAAATTGTAAATATCAAGTGCATGTCTGTCACTTCTCTTATCTACATTAGCATTCCAGAAGGCTTCTCAAACTTAAGCATCTGCTAGCAAGAGCTTTTTCTTTTCTCCCTTTTCTTGCTAAAAGCAGCACTCTGTATCTTCAACTCTACAACATTAAAAAAAAAAAAACCACCCTGAAATGTCCCACTGGGTTGACAGCTGGAGTTTTTCACTAACTTGGTCTGGGAAAGCAAAATGGGGTTTTTTACACTTGTCCCTTATGGATACTATTTTTCTCTTTAGTTCTTGGTGTTATAAATTAAAATAATGTTAATGATCTGAATGAAAACTTATGGCAGCAGGGAACTCCTCTAATTTCCTATGCCTAAATCCTTACAGTTAACTCATCTCATTGTACTTGAACTTGGCACCAATAATCAAGTGTTTAGTTGTTGGATATCTCTGTGGCTCCTACAAATTCAGGAGAATTGGTGTAGAGTCTAACAGAGAAATTGTTGAGTTAGCATATACAGACATGTTCACATTATACATAGATACTTCTGCATACGCAGACATGTTGCAATGCCAGTCAAAACTCAGAGTGAGTTATCTCATTATTGAGAGCCTGATCTTTCAGGTTTCCTTATTAAAATGCTTGCCCAAGTTCAGTTTGGACCATAAGCAGCATCTGCCTTCAGAGGACATGCAACATGATGACCTCAAAAATCACCTTCAGCTAAATCATAAAGAGTAGTCAATAAAGTAACCATTAGTTGGGATGTCAAAGCTTGTGTTCAGACCTGTGGGGAAAACCAAACCAATTCCCCTGCCTTTTCTTCCTCTGTCTCATCATGTATTGTAGTATTGTTTATTTATCAACAGCAAGGCAAAGGATCTTGAACCTTGGTGACTCTGCCAGACACCTGAAAAATACAATTCTGCTAAAGAAAAAGTGTTTTTCAACAGAAAAGAAACCAGTCCTTAAAAAAGTCATCAGTTTATGTCTCGCAGCAGAATTATTCCTTTTGAAATCAATCTGAATTTCCATAGCCCCTCACTGTTGTCCTGAAAGGATTTCCTCTTCCGATGTCTACCTGGAGGGAGAGGTTTTACAAAAAGTCTTCAAAACCTACACATTTCTAAATCACTATGTAACAGCATGTTATGTTTTGTATGGTGTTTAATGTTAATGGCTTGAATTAAAACACTCTTGTCAGAAATTTCTTTAATTTTATATAGCTTAAATCTTATAATTAACTTTTTCCATTGAACTTGGTTTTAATATTCAAGTGTTTAATCCTTCCATATCACTATATGGTTTCCGTTACAACAGCAGGATTTGCATAATGGCACACGATATGTTGACTATGATATTATAAAGATTCACATTAAATTTTCTAAGAAACGTTGACTGTCATATTTTCATGCGGTTTTTAAAAATGATAAATGTTTTTTTTGGTTCTGGGTACAGCTTTGTGATTACCAGGTTTTTCTGGATAGCAATGCTGGAGCATCTTGTATTCTTACATTATGATTTCTCAGCATAATGCTGGCATGTTTAAAATTTTGCTGGACAAATGCTATAGAAACTAAAGAATTATCACAACAGAAGAAGCACAAGTGGGAGTTTCTCCATATGTTTTGAAAAGTTTTCACTGATCTCACACTATTCATTCTACCACTTAATTGCAGGAATAGATAGGATCAATGAACACAGGCATTTTCATTGCAAATAAGGCCTCAAGAAGAACACAGTGTATTCTCAGGGATGCATTAAATTTCTGAACTGGTCAACGTTTTGCTAGAGTAGAGCGCATGTCAGCAAGAGTGCAGCAAAAACTTGCAGCATAAGAATGGAAAAATATATATTCTTCCTGAGTGTCTTTTCATTTTCTGAATGATACATCATGCCAGCACTGACTAAGCATCATTCTTAGCAAAATAAGAAGAAAAGGAGAAAAAAATTTCCATTATACAGTCACTTTTGTTGTAATTTAAGAATTTGCTGTGAGCTGTAGATTTTACAGTTTCACCGAAAACAAATTACAAATTACAGCCCCTCAAAAACAAATTATTTGGATGACCTTTAAATATTGATTAGAATTCAGCATGTTTTCTCAGATGTGATTGCTTTGTTGATATATCATCAAACAAAATTCTTTCTTTGGATTCAAGAATTAAAATCTCAAGCTATGAATTTGATGGAATGGTTTTTTGCCTTCATAGTATTCTGTAATAAAACATTCTATCAGCAGCATGAACTAAGAACTCAGACGTATATAATTAAACACCCAGATTGCAAGATTGCATTCAGTATCTTGTTTGCCATCTTCTTCTAATCCAATTGTACTTAATATGGGAGTCTTTGCAGAAAGCAAATGTTGAACTCATTTTTTATTTTTTCCTAGCTCATTATTTTGTCTGTAACTACACTTGAAACAAAAGTTTATCAGTAAGATTTTTCTCTTTAAAAAGTACGGAAAGCAAAAAGATACAACAGATTTAAAACATCTGCATTTTGTGTTTCTGGTCATTGACAACCATGTAACTACAAACATTTGAAGTGCATGCTGCATCAGATTTTTGATTACCCATAATGACTTCAAGTAGCTGGTTGGTTGTGGTAAAACGCTGTTAGCTAGAAACTGGAGTTCAGTGTTTGTGAGTCAGGAATGAGGTACTACTTTGTGCTGATGATGCACAGTGATACGGAATGTTTCACTTTTGAAGCAGATGCAAGAACCTGGGAGATTGTGGACATTGCGTTCTGTTCGTCTTTCTGTTTTTGTTGGTATAGGTCTTGTACAAATAGTCACTTCTAGCAGGGAGTCCAGGCAATCCAACGTGGCTAGGACAATCCTGCACTGCCTCAGGTTTCCAAAGCAGGTCTCTGGAAGCTGTTTTATCTTGGATATAATCTGAAAAACAGTATTTTTCCCAATATTCTCCAAGAAAAACATGGACCAGGAAATTCACTCAGTGCTAGTACTGCAGGACTAACTAGGACTCCAGATTCTGGCCTTTTATTAGGTCATGCAATCCAACATGTTGGGAACGGAATGAAGCAAGTGGTTTCATTCCTAATGTTGAACAGGAACAAGGTCATGGCTTGAACAGGCTCGAAAGTGATCAGAATTATAAGTATGCTCTATTTGTAACACATAAATATCTATAAACTTTTCCTAAATTGGTGTTCTGAGAAAATTTTACAAAAGACAATGTTTACAATCACTGCAGAACCCTTTGAAAATGTAATGTTGACGAGACATCAGATGTTTTCTAACAGACTGCACTCATTGGCTTCTAGATTACAAATCAACTGCTTTGCACCAACATCTTAAGGGAACCCAGAACAGACGAATCCAGTCTACAGAGGTTCTTCCCAATGCCTGGACAGCATCCAAAGGTACATACACTTTAGCTGATCCTTCAGCTATTCTCGAGTATGTTTCTCTTACTATTCCAATATTGAGAGGTAATCCCAAATTGTAGCGTCAAATTCCATCTGCAGATGTGAAATAATTGCTATTTTCTAGTGGAAGGCCAATTTTTATTTTTAAAAAATCTTGATACTATCTAGTAGAACTGTTGTAGAAACATATTGAGATTGTCTGCTTCCATTCAGTGAATGCTCTGGGTGTAATAAACAATTCTCCTTAACGTGAGTCTAAGATTTTAAATCTCCTCTTTATTTAGCAGACAGTCATTGAAAATCGTTGCTTTTATGCATAATACATAAGAATTCCAGTATAATTTATTGATGGTTCTTATTTTCTGAACAAGATGAAGAGATAGACAATGAGACTTCTGCAGTTCTCAACTGACTTTTAAACATGATTACATGAGCAATTCCCATTTATGCTCCTTCTGAGGTAAAGGACGCTTCAGGTGTGTCCTTGAACTAATTTTTCAACAAGACAGTCTGTGTGAATATAGGCTTCACCGTCTATGCTTAGTTGCAGTGTTGGCTAAGTACTTAAGAGTTTTCTACCTCGATTATGCTTCACCCAGAACCTAGAGGTGAAATTCATGTTAACTTGGTTTTTCAAGTCTACTTGCATGACAACTAGATATTTGCATGTAGAGTAGACATGCCTATTGCTTCCATGTAATTAAGGATGAGTCAGCACAAAACCCAGTGGTTAAGCAATGATCAGGTGAAGTAAAGAAGAAACATATTACTATTGCGTGTATATATGTATACACTTAAGTTTTTTTCAGTGCTTTTCATGTTGCTCTCTAAATTATTTGTCATCATCTACTATTGAAGGCAGGTTAACCAATGAGGGGAGCTATTGATCTGTTTTACTATCATGTGGTTATGTTTCTTCATCCAGTGTAAGTTACAGACTTTAAGGGGTTTGGGAGTCTGTGTGAATCAATAATGACTATCAGTTTGCTGCATAATTGCCAAATAATGCAGGAAATGCGGAATTACAGCCCACAGGATATTTGCAGCTATGAAGCCCTCAGATGAAATCTGGAAAGGGAGCTTTTCATTTAGGCTGTCCTGTTGCTGCATTACAAATCAATATTTTTAGACAGTTTCAGTGTTAGGACTTGCTTTTGGAAGAGTGATCTGTGAACAAAACTTTGGCTTTGTCTGTATGGAGCCAGAAGTGTTTTTAAACACTCAAGTCAAGAACTGTGCTGTAACTTGTCTGTTTGCACTCCACATGTCAAAGTCTATGAAAATGGACCTGGGAACGTAGACCAGACAGGAGCTGGGGTATGCTCCACTCAGAACCTAAACTTGGCAAGTAGGAAGCAGAGTGTGGTGAGTCCTTATTCCTTGTTCAGAGCCAGCCTTTGAGAACCCCTTATATGGAAAGCACTTCCAAACACAGTGTTTTTCTGTAGAGGTCTTCATCAAAATAAAATAATTGTCCAAGCTCATCTGTGAAGGCTTGGGGGGGGGGGGGGGGGAAGAGAGAGAGGAAAAGAGAAAGAGAAGAGAAGAGAAAAAGGAAAGAAGGAAAGGAAAGGAAAGGAAAGGAAAGGAAAGGAAAGGAAAGGAAAGGAAAGGAAAGGAAAGGAAAGGAAAGGAAAGGAAAGGAAAGGAAAGGAAAGGAAAGGAAAGGAAAGGAAAGGAAAGGAAAGGAAAGGAAAGGAAAGGAAAGGAAAGGAAAGGAAAGGAAAGGAAAGGAAAGGAAAGGAAAGGAAAGGAAAGGAAAGGAAAGGAAAGGAAAGGAAAGAAGGAAAAAGGGAAGGGAAGGGAAGGGAAGGGAAGGGAAGGGAAGGGAAGGGAAGGGAAGGGAAGGGAAGGGAAGGGAAGGGAAGGGAAGGGAAGGGAAGGGAGGAGAGGAGAGGAGAGGAGAGGAGAGGAGAGGAGAGGAGAGGAGAGGAGAGGAGAGGAAAGGAGAGGAGAGGAGAGGAGAGGAGAGGAGAGGAGAGGAGAGGAGAGGAGAGGAGAGGAGAGGAGAGGAGAGGAGAGGAGAGGAGAGGAGAGGAGAGGAGAGGAGAGGAGAGGAGAGGAGAGGAGAGGAGAGGAGAGGAGAGGAGAGGAGAGGAGAGGAGAGGAGGAAGGAAAAAGAGCCGCTATAAAGTTTCCTATTTGACCTCCTTTACAGTGTCAGCTTTTGGGCATAACAGGAGCTGTCTCAGCAAACAGTGAGTTCCATTCAGTGACCTGGATAAGAGTGACTTACAAGCAGTTAGGTTTCTTCACTGAGGCTGATAATATTGAATTAAAATAACAGTAGAATCTAGTGTTTTGGATGGATTGAGTCAACCGATTAGTAGTTTCCTAGCTTAAAGGATGTTGCCTATGCATAAGAAATAGTGCTGGCTATTATTTATAAAACCCAAAGCATGAAGAGTATGAATGCCCCATTAAAGCTGGAAAGAGGAGGAGAAAGAAAAGGCTGCATTCTTTTCTTGTGCAGTATTTGTTTTATCTAGCTGCTGCTAGATGACTGAGCTGACAAAGGGAACCAAATCTAGCACTGAGTGTTGATGTCCTAATGGTTCTCTGCTGCCTATTTGCAGAGAGCCTATCACTCTTTTCACACACCTTCTGTCAAAAAGTGGCAGATATAAATTGTAACTAAGCCCCAGAGAAAAAAGCAGATAGCTGGCCAGTATCTGCAGCTGTATTTACCCTCTTGGTGGGAATGCATGCGTGGGGTCATGGAAACACATGCGCATGATTAGTAATTTCAGAGTCATGCAGACTAAGAAGAGATCGCCAAAGAAGCTACCAGGTAGTAGCAGATGAGCTGTGGTTTGCATTGTGCATCTTCCTAGCCTCAAATCTGAGTTATCCCACAGGTCCCAGATCAAAAACTATACTTTCTTCCCATACAGTTCCTGTACAAACTGAATTTCCCTGTAAAGACTGAGTGACCACACCATCTGGCTGTTTGTATCACAAACCACAAGATTATAACATTGTCATCTATACTGACTACTGCCTGACTCTGCTTTGATGTTTTTGCCCTTAATAGGTCAGCTCACAAAACAAAGTATTAGGCAGTGCTGGTAAAGATACCAGAACTGGGTCTGTTGTGAAACTGTAGCCCCACCAATTTAACTCATGCAAACTTCTTTACAAACATTATTGCATTGAAGATTGTCAAAATCCATTGCAGCAGGAACATCACTTAGTAGGGAGATTCTGACTAATAGGCAGTCAGTCATCGCCATCATTCATCATCACTTGAGCAATGACTGTGCCGTCTAGCTACACATGGTGCTAAATCTGACCATAGTTTTTCTTAACTGGCATGGGGGAAAACTCTTAATGCAGCAGAACTTTATCTATGTGGAACAGGTTTTGCCAGACACCCTTTACCCCACAGTTGCAGAGCCAGCTGCCTAGAAATGACATGAAATGAAATGACATAATGGAACACTTTTTCCTTAAAATTACAATATTCAGCCAGAAGAACTGGCTATAGAATTCGTCACCTACCTGTCTTTTGAACATACGCCTGCTCCAAAATTACGTGGTTTAAAGAACAGAAACCATCTTTACTCAAATATGCAACTTGATATGAACTCCGTTCCAAGAGTGAATTACCACATCTGCTAATCTCTCCGCCTCACGCAGCAGCTCTGTCCCGGAGAGTATCTCTCCACAGGGCTGGACGTTCCAGGCATGACATCACTGGAAATGGTGCCAGATTAAATTACACATGGGCAGATGGATAACGCAGTATTCAGCAGATTCTTGACAAGAACAAAGTCTTTGCTTTTTGCATCTATGGATTTAAAGCTACAATTTCAACTAAATTTGCAAGCAGTTATTCTCACATGCAAGGAATCTTCCACTTAGGGGTGTATATTTATGAGAGGAAAAGATAGGGAGCCAAGAGTACCCAAAAAGAGCTGTCTATTTCAGATCAGGGTTCCATCCATCCTTAACTGTACGCAAACACAGCCCCTAAAATGTTCGCTACATGCATTTTTTCAGGAGAATATTTCTTCATCCTTTGACATAGGGACCTCTTTTGTTCCCCTGTAAGCAACAGTATCAAGAAAGTCATTAAAAAGTGTTTCATGGCAATTTGTTTTCCTAATGCTGCTGAATTTTTAATCAAAATCTTCAGTAAAGTTTGAACTTTCAGTAACACCTTGGACTTCATTCTTAAGCTGTGTGAGAGAAGGGGAGGTGACAGAGAGGATTCTTGTTGCAGTAAAGTGCCTGAAAGAATGATTTCCAAAATTACAAGCGACTTCACAATAAGATTCTCCTTCTATTAGCTTTTAAAATGCTAAAACACATGGTCAGTCTCTCCTAACAGTACTAGCCAGCACAGAGGCACGGGGATAACTGAACCTCCACCCAGCTGCTCCCCACATTGGAAGATGAGGGCTGGTGCTAACTTGGAGCAGTTCATTATTTCTAGGGAGAGCAAAGAATATGATCCTAGTTAGCACTTTTGCAAGGCAATGTGAGTCAGGAAAACCCTTCACACTGCCTTCATCCCTGCCCTGCAGAAGTACCCGAATGGGACCTCACAACATCTGGCCTTAAGCTTTGAAAGTCAATAGTTACTTTTCTTTTTTCTTTTTTCCCCTTTTTAAAAAATTTAAACCTACACATACTTAAACAGCTAGAGAGAAGCAATCGGGCATCCAGCCAATATAAGAGCCCAGTAGGAAAACAATTGTGGAGCTGCCACGTTATCCTTGTACAGTGCAGATGATGAGAAACCTGGGATTCAGAGTTGTTATTTCTTCCAGAAAAAATAATCGGTTTTGCACTGTTAGCTTTCTTAGCAGTAAAGTGAAGCAAAATATATGAGTAAGATTACTAATTATGCTGTGTCAAGCAAGTTCTATCACTTAATAGCTCCACTGGAATGGCATGTCAAAGCAAAATATTGTAGATGCATGTTGCATATTCTGTGTCTGTGGCCATTACTGTTACAAGAAACATAAACATTTATGGAACAGCTGAGCATTTTGACAAGTCTAAGTAAACTTTTCAGAAGAGATAAAATGTTATGTGCTGACCATAAATAACAACTCTGCACAGCTGAGTTGAGTCTTCGGAGCTGAGAAACAGTAAATAGGAGAGCCATGAACAGGAGACTATTGAATAAAGCCTAATTGCCCTCATCTCTGTGCAAGGACTTCAGTACAACAGTAATTCTGATAACAAGGAAATAGATTCAATTTCCTCCATGAAACTGATGACACATAACATTGGAAATCTTGTTCCTGGTGACCTTGGAGGAGAGGATAGGGATGAAAAGTAACCTAGCCTCCTACAGCTCCCATGCCCCTAGAAACCAGATACCAAGCAGCCAGTTAGCAACCAAACTTTTATAGCAAGTTTTGCAACCAGCCTTGGGAATGCTATCTGATAGTGCCTAGAAAAAACATACAAATCAACCATTTGTGCTGCAGGACTAATATACCTCAACGCTCAAAGGTGCTCTGATTCATTCTAAGACACTATACCACAGGAAAGCTGCACTGAGACATTTTCACTCCCTAAAATGAATATATTACAGTAAAAACAAACAAACAAACAAACAAACAAACAAAAAACACAAAACAAAAATGCCCACCTATCTCAAAATCTAATAGCAAGTGCTTAAATTTTTTTGCATGTTCATTGCCATGGAAAGAAAGTTTTGCCACAAAAGCAACTTCTTTGGATTTCTTCAAGTGTAGTTGTCAGTGTGGTGATGCAATTAGGTAAAGGAATCCAGAATATTAAAAAACTTTGGCTACAATTTTTAAGTCCGAGTTAAAAGCAACTGATTATAGCTTTCCTCTTCTTTCCAGCCCAGAGTTAATTTAGTAATAACAAATAAGGGTGAGCCTAGTGCAAGCTAAGTAATTCAAATGCTGTTTCCTTACCTAATGTTGACTTTACTTTCCTATCCCCATCCAGATTCAGATTTCTAAATAAGGTTTTAAAATAAACAGGGACAGCTTGGTGGTTTGGCAATAAACAGAAAGGTGGTGAAGAAAGACTGCTTTACTCCAGTAGTAGACACATTATCGTTTTACTCTATGGTAACTCCTTTTATCTAGAAAGGAGCAATTGTGAGAATTCCCACAGACACTGGTGAAACAAAGCAAAGGTTTCCAAACATTGGCCCAGCTGCAGTTTGCATACCTTCATAAATAATTCCTACTCTGAAACTCATGAAGAAGTAAAGAATAATAGTTAAAAGACTGATGGTAAGAGTACAGTGTGGTCTGCAAGAAATGCTAAGAGCTAGCAGTGGTCTGTTGGGCCAACAAAAAGTTTTAAAAACACCAAAATGAAGTACCCTACAGGATACTCTTGCCGACACTTCCCAGGGCAGTGTCCAAGGCAAATCCTCACTAAGAAAGGCAGATTTCTGTCTGTTTCTATTTGCTTCTCTGGTTTAAAGTCAGCTTAAGCTTAAATGTGTAGCAGCATACCTAGAATAGTCAAGGTTTTTGTCTTTCTCCTATGTGAAGCTTATTGCAGAACATTTTTTCCCTCTGCCAAATACAAATCTATCTAGTCAGATATTTGCAGTATTTATAGCTATAAATCCATGGAATGCCCCCAGAAGATTTCCCATTTTTTTCCCACACTCTCACTTTTGTGACTGGACATCTCTTAGAATTTTCACCTCCCACTCTCTCTTAAGATGACTTTTTACAGTGAGAAATCTATCACTCTAGGTGGATTTTTCTGAGCTGTCAAAAGCAGTTTAGTTGTCATCTTCAGAATCCTTTTTCTGTCTCCAGAGGTAGCCTTGAGTGGTATTATAGTCTGTCATTTTCCCTCATGTTTCTTGATAGTCTCTGTTCCCTATGGTAAGAAAATTAAGGCCAAAAGCTTCTAGTTGACTCAAATTTTTTTTTTTAAAGTTATAAATCAGATCAATTGCAAATCTCCTCTTCTTAATATGTGCTGCCCGACACAATTCTTCTCATTTCTGAAGAATTTTTTTCCTATCACACTTCACTTAGCTATCAGTTACCCAGGTAAACTACATAATAAATTTGACATACATATGAGAATATTTTTGGCAAAGTTAACCAGAAATCATATCCTACTTCTGTTCTTCCTATAAAAGAAGGCCAATGAAGTCAGCTGAGTCAAGTGCGAGCTCCGTGGAATGATGCATCTAAGTGGGAACTTTCAAGTGCAATTTGGGGTATGAGTAAGTAGATGCTGTTTCAGCTCTTGGAGTGAACCAGAGGACAGGATGCCACGACTTGTTACATCTCTGAGTAAGAATATTCTGCCTGGATTTTCACTTTTTCTTAATTTATCACATTGCTCTGTTCAGTTCTGTGTAACTTAGGCATGCTGTTACCTGTTTAACTTTGAGTTAATTGCTTAGTTCTCTTTTTTATTTTTTCCCCTCTGAAATCTGTTTACTTGCCTCCTCCCAAAAATAAAAATTCCAGAAATGAGCCCAGTGTTTTCAGGAGAGGCTTTCAGCAGATGTGAACTTATATGGGTCTATAGAAGTTTATGACAATTTCCTCTGGTTGAACATCAGCATCCAAATATGGCAACACTGCTTATTAAAGGAAGTTAATGACTTCACACTTCTGCTTCATTATTTTGTTGCAAGAGTAGTCTAGTCTTGTTCTGCCTTTTTAGTTGCTATTTCACTTTGCTTACTAATGAGTAATTTGCTTTTTTATGTCTGAAGACATTTTTAGCATCCAGTTTTCTGTACCCATTCAGTTGTGTGTGTTTTAGATTATGCTAACACATAGCACTCTCTCACTTTAGCTGAATATAATATTGAATCACCCTGGCTGGGAAATATGGGTTTTAATTAAAGGAAAAATATTTCACAAGTTAAAACAAGCTTTGTGAACCCTAAAGAAGTTCCAGAGTTTCACAAGCATTAAACCACATTGGATTTGACTTGCCTTTGATCCTGAACCTTTTTTAAGATATATTAGGGATATTTTGATGTCTTTGAAGGCAGAAGGCCAGATGCTACTCATCCCATGTGGAAGAATGAAAGATAGGAACACCAGCCCCAGTGTTATGTTGCCTTTCTTTAGTTGAAATATCACCTCTTGGTTTTTAAGTGGCAATGTCTGCAGATTCAAAGCATGGCCGTGCCAGTTTCCAGGGAGGCAGTGTTCTGCAGAAGTGAAATGCCGCATCTCAAGTCACCGGGGTTTCCTGCCTCACAGCTCTAGGTCCTCCTGTGGAAAGACCATCCAGTACCCAGCCATTCTTGCAGTTGTCAAAACACACAATAAGTACATGTGATAGCCATATGATACATATCGTAGAAGGAAAATGTGGATTTGTGGGGTATGTAACCAAAAACTAACCTAAAATGAAAGCTATTAGTGCATGGTTCCTCAACGCTATCTTTTTGGTTTTGTCTGGCAGGTTAAAGTTTCCTTTCCCATTTAGTGAGCACTTCATTTTGCAGACTGGCTTCAGCCTGCATACAAATAATGGATCCCCCTCTAAACATAGCTCAACAGTACTGCTTGCTGTCAGCACTGCTGCTACCAACTTCCAGATCTGCCAAATCCAGATAAGTAAAGGAATTCTGTGCTGTAGGAAGCTGAGCCTACCAAGACCAATTTTAATTCCTAAATTTTTACAATCCACTCCAAATATTTTAGAGTTCGCTTCAATGACCTGATGTGAACACGCAGGAGGCCAAGTTAAACATCAAGGAATCCTACAGGTTTCACAGTAAGTTGAAAAGAAGGGGTAATTGCTAAAATTTCAAAAGAATAGGAGACTTTTTAAGGTAGGTATATAGCACTAATATGCCTTCCACAATGGAAATCTATTTGACATACATGTATATGTGATTTTCATTTGACTTATACATCTTGGCTGTCCAGGATATGACTAGTAACCCAAAAGGTTTATGCCAGTAGAAAGCCACAGTATATAAACAACACACATCTAAGTCCCCACAAACTTCATACAGTCTCTATTATCACAACATTACTTTTAGGTAAACCTTCTTCATGAAGCTAATATCTAGTTTAAAGTCCAGATCTACAAAACAAAGCAAGTAAGTGTAGCCTTAAATCCCATTAAGAAACAAATTGATATGAGCATTATCTAAAATTAATCACACTCAAGTATTCTGTATGCAGTCATGTTGTTGGCTAATAATTAGCAAGCATATTTAGAATAAAACAGTTAGGGAACACAAGGATGGCAGAATCATGCCCAAATACGTATGAAGTAAACTATAGGATCCAGTGCTGAGGTCCTTATGGTCTTCTTTTTTAAATAACCAAAAATCTCAGTGAAGTCTGTTTCTGTAATATCAGAAAAGGGTGCTGCTGTCAAAAATCAGACTTTATCCATGCTTGTTTACTACCAAATTATTTTTCTCATATGGAGAAATATGTCTCTCATTTTCGTTCTGATTTTTGTTTAGTATACAGTATTATTGAGAAGCATTCCAGTTTTTTCATCTCTCTCAAAGTATGCTGTAAGGATAACGCATTTAACCACAGTTCCTCAGCTGGTTTATCCTATTCTTTTCATAAATAGAGCTAGCAGAACAAGGTATCTTTCAAAACTACATCTATAAAAAACGTAAGACCATATTTCCAACTGTTTCAGTGTCACATCAGTTGCTGATATGTTTCAGGTTACAGCAGATTTTAATTTTCCCTCACTTTTATGTTTACTCAACTGATAGAGGGCAGAGGGCAAGAGTGCTCTGTCAGACGGGAAGAATCAAATTAATGTACTTTTGAAAGACTGTATCTGGCACCATCCACAAAAGTGTCCTGTATTATTAAACACTGATTTCTGTTTGATTACTGCATGTGAGGGTTTGGGTTTTTTCCCTATACAGTTTGAAAATCTTTAGAATTTTAAATTTGTACTTTCCAAACATTATTTTTGTGTCTTATATGTAGCTACAAGTTTTACCAATGCTAATAGAGCAGTGCCTGCTTGTAGTGGTTGAAGTCAAAGGAGTTCTGATCGACAGAGCTTGTCAAAACCAGGAGTGTTTTGACAAATATTTACTCTTAAGAACTCACATATGAAAACCAGCCCTGCTGCTTAGGTGGGGCTGCCCCTGGAGCTGCACCTTGTGGTACATAAAGGTTTATGTCTTTTGGCTTTAATTCTCTAATAAGCTCAGAATAGAGGAAAGCATGTTCCCACCAAAAAAGGTCCCTCTAGATTCACTAAGGTTTTTTGATGTGCGTAAGAAGGCTGGCATTTCCTCCAAGTTGACCATCATTTCCTTAAGCAACTTTTCTTGAGTTAAACCCCACCTCAGAAGATTATTGTGAAAAGTAGGTATGAATTGCCTGTATTTCTTTGGGGAAGTGACTAGTGGGTCTCAGTGGCTTTGATGGTGTCAGCAATGTCCAGTAGGTAGTCAACCACTAGAAATCCCACCGAGCACAAGTGGTATTTGCACTGTCTTTCTCCCACTGCCTTAAAAAGCAAACTCTCTCCACATCAAAAGTGTTTCTATTGAGCAATTACTGTGTGTCAGCACTCTTCAGCCGTAAGTTGTTTGCTGGTTTCTGAAACATGAAAAACACAAGATGTCACAAAATGAAAACAGTGTCTGTTTCCATTCTGTTGATTTAGGAGGCAAAGCAGAGAAATAAAACAAACATGCTCCAAAAACCTAAGAGTGCAATCAGGATAACTGAAGAAGGAACAACTACACATTTTGGTATGCGGTTCCTCTGAAACCTTTGCCTTGTTCACATGACTTTTTCTACCAGATCAGCAAGATAGACAGCAAAGTCACAACTATTACCAAGTCAGGAAAACATATTTTTATAACTTAAGTAGGATAATGGACCTGAGATACCACCAAATAATTTCAATTATGCACATGTAAGCCATTAAAGTAAAGGGGAAATGCATTATGAATGAGTCCCATTTGTTTTAATCACTGTTTCCATTTTTTTAGTTTCCTGCAATTGTGCAGCCTGTGATCTTCTTTCCTTATTTTCTACTAAATCCTCCATGATGATTAAGCATGTGATTGCAATGCTTCCCTTCTCCTCCTAGTCCAAAATTACATTCTTTTCACTATGTTTCTCATTTTAAGAGTTGGATCTGCTTATAGAACTAATGATTAATGAAAGGTTGATACAAATCTGACCAAGAAGGTTAATTTAGCTGGACTCCAGTGTAAGACTTGCAGCTTTCTAAGCAAGTTTTTGGAAGTTGCCAGCTGTCACATGGAACATGACAGAAGTGTTGACTTCAGAAATCAAAAATACATGCCATGCTTTGCATATTGCTTCTCTTTATTGTGATAAACAAAATGCTAAGAGTGTTTTTAGTGTTTCAGACCATTGAGGTTGTTAGCCAAACTGGAGCAACAACTTTCTAGATTAGCAAGAGCAGACAGATGCAAGTTATTAAATGTTGTCACAAATTTGAACTCTGCATATCTACACAGAAAAGCAAGAGAAAAGCCAGGAACATGATGAACTGACCTAAGAACATTAAAATCATGTCAGTAAATCACTTGGTTTTCCATTTTCCAGGCTTTCAGGTCCGCGAAGTTTAGAATGCATCAAACCAAAGAGTGGAGTGCAGTATGTCTCTATATGTAATATGATCAAAGGAGGAAACTGAAGAAAAATTTTTGAACAAAAGACATTAAGCCCTTTTCTTCAAAACTGTTTTTTCCCTTCTCATTTATGAGTTTCCTTGTATTACTATATGTTTATAGTCTTCTCTTTTGCAAATACATGCAGATTTTGAATATCCAATAGAAAATATATATAAACATTTTATGCAGTATTCTCTGTATTTAAGTATTAAAAGGGCATTGCAAATACAAAAAGAAAAAAACTAGACAAATAAACAAACAAAAGAGTCCAAAGACACTGAATTATTTCAGGAATAGCTCTTTATGTAGAACTTTGCTGCTCATAATTAAACAAATGGTTCCTACCAGAAATTAAATTTGATTCAGTCAATCATATTCTTCTATTTCTCAAAACCAAACAATTGTAATTTAACATTATTGTAAAAGTCGTTTTCAAAAAACAACATTTGGCTAAAGACAGGGGACAAAACTTGTGCAGAGCAGTTTTGAGAATATGATTAAATTTGCAATGAAAGTAGTACCTTGTCAGAGCTGGAACTCCATTGCTTCCCTGTGCACTCCACCTAAGTGAATAAGGAACATGCAATGCAGTCTGGCTCATAATAGGTCAACTGCATTGCAAGACACACCTGAAATGGTAGCACAGCTGTGACTTTACAGAGCCTAAATGAGATAGGTTTGACTCAATGCAACAATTGCTCATGAATCAGCCTGATTTAAGGGAAGCGAAAATAACTGATAGAAGAGTGAGACTTTGGTTAGAGTCAGTCTATTTGAGGAGACAGCTATGATGAGAGAGCACCTTGCTTCCGTTGAATCAAAGTGGGGGCTGTGGCTGGTTGACCCTGGCCAGCAGCCAAGCACCACACAGCCGCTCACTCACTCGTCTCCCATGCCCCAGTGGAATAGTGGAGAGAATAGGAATACCAAAAATGAGCAAACCATGCGTCAAGATAAAGACAGTTTAATAAGTGAAGCAAAAGTTGAGCACATAAGCAAACCAAAGAGGAATTTATTCACTGCTTCCCATCAGCAGGCAGATGTTTGGCCACTTCCCAGAAAGCAGGGCCTCAGCAATTGTAATGGTTATTTGGGAAGACAAACACCAGTACCACAAACATCCCTGATTCCTCCTCCTTTCCTTGAGCTTTTATTTCTGAACATGACATCATATGGTACGGAACATGTCTTTGGTCAGTTCAGGTTGGCTACCCTGCCTGTGTCTGTGACCAACCTCTTTTCCCACCCCCAGCCTACAGCCCACTCACTGCAGGAGCAGAGTTGGAAAGAGAGAAAACCTTGATGCTGTGCAAGCACTGCTCAGCCATAGCCAAAATGCTGGTGTGTTTCCGACACTGTTTTAGTCACAAATCCAAACCAAAGCACCATACAGGCTGCTATGAAGAAAGTTAACGCCATCCCAGCTAGACCCAGTACAAAATTTAGCCTACTCTGTGCGTTACCACCACCAACGACCATGCAGACATCATGATCCAGATCTCAGCCTTTAATAGTAGCTTAAAGTAGAGATTTCTAAAATAAGAATTTGTAAACTATTCTCCTTTTTCTCATGATGTTCAGATGCTTACAGCTCACATTTTAAAAGGTTGCTTCCTCCCCCCTCCAACAAGAGGAAGGGAACAGTACTTTTCTTAAAAAAAAGCTATGATTCACATTGGTTTGGTAATTAAGGAAACAGTCAAATTTTGCAAGCTAAATAGCATGAGTAAAAACACTGAAAAGAACCTCCTAGAAGGGTGGTTTTATTTGTAGTGCATCAGCTGGATGATCTAATGAGAACCCCAGGAGAAATGAGACTTTCTGGAATTAGGGTGTTCAGGGACTAATACAGAATTCATTCCTTAATTTGATTAAGGCATAACACACTTAGGAATTCATGTTTTGAGTGAAAGAAAGAAGTATCCTATTTATTTAGCCTCAGTCTGACCTTCCTCATGAACTGCCAAGGGGTATCCCTTTTTCCTGTATTTATACACAAGTTTTTCCATACCAGGTGTATTTGTTTTTATTACTGGCAAGACAGAGAAAAAATGAAATGTACTGAGAAAGAAAGACAAATCTTTTGCAAGGAAAAAGTTATTCGGAAATGGGCAACACCCATTACTACCCTGTTTTGGGAACAGAATCAAGTCCTACTATGGCCCAGAAGTTCTACTCCTCTTTGATTTCTTCAGGATAGTTTCATGAAAACCATGGAGAGAAAAAGGTAAATGAGTTTGCCTGTATATAGATAGGAGTGCAAAAGCAAGGGACTTAAATGCAAGCAAATTTTATGAAATATTAGGACAGTTGCATGGGTTTAGACTTTTTTCCCTCCATAGGTCTTTAAAAAAAAAAAAACACCACCACAAAATCTCCAACCCCTTTACTGATTAATAAGCAATGACCATAAACGATCCAAATGACCCCAGTAGTTCAGTTGTGGAGATTCTAGGTTTCTTAATAATAAAATCATCTTTCTAAATTGTAAAGTGGACTGCAGAGTAGGTCCAAATTTCCTTTTGGCTATAAGGGTTTTGTCAGGAAATGTATTCTGCAGAAAGCTATGAAAACTACCAACTAAAATTTCAGTTTAGACACTTGTGTCCTTTTAAAGACATTCAAAAACATAGAAATATTAAGACCAGGAAGGCCAAAGAATGTGATCTTTGACACAAAAAAAGGTGATAAACTCACTCCATGTGAACTCCACAGTACGTTCAGTCCATAACTGTTGAATGAGCTACAGCATGTCTTGCAGAAATATATCTTGATTTTAACACTTCAAGTAAGACAAAATGAACTATGTCCTTAACAAAATTGTTCTAATGGATTAATTGCCCTCAGGATTAAAAAACAACAAATCACTTCCCTGGGGTTCAGTTTGTTGGGGTTTTTTTTTGTCTTCCCTACAAAGATTTTTCTCTCCTCATTTTTTCACTTGAAGGTATTCAGTAGGGATTTTATTTAGTTTATAATTACAGAAGGTATGTTCAAGCATTCAGGCCCTCATCCTACAAATTTTTGTGGATGAGCCTTTAATCTTGTGTTTAAAACATTTAATGAGGAAAAGACAGGAGAACATCAAGTAAGCAGTGCTGATGTGTTTAAACTGGTTTCTTTGGCCAACCTTGAAGAACACAAGGTTTCCTACAGCTGCGAAGCCCTGGTAATTTAGGGGTCTGGCCTGCAGTAGCAAATTAATTTACATGTAGCTCATATTAGAGACTATGCGAACTACTTCACATAGAGCTCAGTAGAGAAACATTCTCTGCTTTCAAAACAAATAGCAGTTGTGAGTATCCACCTGTGATTCATGGCAAAGACATTTGAGGCAAAAGAGTAACTCTTTTCCAAGAGGTGAACTGCAGTTAACTAGGTTCAAGTTGGAAATACTCTGAGGTACTTGAAGTAATACTAGATGATATGCATTTAGTTTGATGGCTGGCTAAAGATGTATTCTGCAGTAATTTGGCAAAGGGGAAAAAATATTTTTTTTTGTGAGGCAGTGCTATTCTTTGAACATTCAGTTGGGGTATCTTATTTATCTTTTGGAAATGCCCAAATGCTCCTTTTCTGCTTCATGTGGAGTACTGAATATATTGCACGGGGTTGAAAATAGGGTTCATTGTAATTTTAAGTTGATGCCACAGCTAAACAATTTTTTGAGTGATGGATAGCTATGGATGATACACCCCTGTTTTATTGTAATTATACAAGATTTTATGTAGAGTTGATGCTTGGAAGCACATGTATCAGGACACGTCTGTCATCATCTTTAACAATCAACTGCTCCTTTATATAACTTGATGCTGTACTAAATCGCTTTTGGAGTTAATTATATTAAAACAGATTAGATTCAGAGAAGTGTGCGCAGAAAGTGAAATCTGAGGGAGGAATATCTTATTCTATACTGTGATATACAATGGATGGTAACACTTAATCAGAACTACAAAAAAGTTGGACAAACACACAGAAGATGTCTGTGCCTCCAAAAAGGATTCTGGATGATAGTAAAATGCTTCCATTTTAGGGAGCAAAGCAGTGGTTTCATAGATCTACAAAAAAAATTTCATGGAAGCAAAGCTGATTCTATAGCTTTGATGTGGCAGCCACCAAACAGTAATATCTGCCTGGAGTCTACATCACAAAGAATTTATATTGAAATTTTATAGGGTTTTTTTTCCCATGTGGTGAAATTTATTGTCATCACCAATTTCTTTAATTTCCTCTTATATGTTTGTACCATAAGTTTTTCTAAAAGGGAATAACTGACTCTGGTATGTGAAATTTAGCCCACAGTATCACTTAGCTGATATTTCTTTTCTCATCTTCAGTTCTTTAATAGATGGCCAGAAAAGTTTCCATATTATTTGCTCTAAAAGCTGTGATTTTAACTGTTCGGGAATAAACAATAGCACACATCGAGAATTTGAACGTGTTTTGCTAATGCATTTTAGTGAAATACTCAGTTAAGAAGCAAAGGAAAAAGTTTATTGTCCAGTTAAATATTTCTAGAGCTTCAGTCGTAGCTGGAGGTCAGCCTAACACATTCCTGGACATAAACACCAGCAAAGAAGCCTCAAAGCTTCAGTATCATAACAGTACAACATAAGCTCAAGAGTAGAAGCCAGTCACTAGAAAGTTGTACTTCATGACTCCTGAAGAACCAAAGTAAGACAGATGAATATTTCTGGTAGAGAGAAAAATTATTTAACTGCATAAACATTGTTTTTCTAAGGTGTACAGTCACTTTTTCCTGTGTATAGAATAAACTGGCCATCCTTGACCCCTGCCAGTTACCATAGCTAGTCATTTGCTAGCAGGGCAGCTTTATACTGTGTCAGAATAAAAGTGGGTCAGAAACTGTCCCAGATCCTAGAAAATGTTATCCTTTCAACAAATGCTTTTTCTTTTATTTCACTGAGTACATAAAATATCAGTACAAGGTAAGTCTCTGCTAATTCATACTTAGGCAAAGAGCACACAGGTACCTCTTTTAGCCAGAACCTGCTTTCACTAAAACTCCAGGGCGTGTGTGTGCCTGGGTAGGTTCAGTCACTCATAGCTACAGCCCCTCTTGGGCTCTTCAAGAGTCCTCTTCCTCCTCCCAACACATTCACTGGCTCTGAAGGGTTCCTGCTGCAGTATCAAGAGAGGGAAAACTGTTCCTAATGTCAATAGGTTAAAAACTGGTCTGCTCTAGCCGCCGTCACTGCACGGTGCTCCCGAAGGAGCTGAAGGAACAGGCTACCATGGCTAGCCAGTTGCTGTACACTGTGTGCAAAATACAGGCATCATTCTGAATCACGTGAGAGGACGAAGATAAAGAAGCAATGACTGCAGCCTTCCTGGTTGATTTTGGAATGGCTACAAGAGCAGAGGTTGTGGCTTATGTGTCTGTCTGTCGATTGCCTATACACTATCGAGCAAAAGTCTTCACAGAAAAGAAATTAGCATGGCTAACAGGCAACTCCTCTTAAAAGTTGTCAGTAAATGTAACTATGTATACAAGTAAAGCACCAGCACCAGTGTCCTTTAGGATGTTTTAAAAAAATAAAGAGAACACTTTCCTGCCAAACCTGTAAAGATTTTATGACATTAAGCTATTACTGGTCACCGCTTTAGCAAGAGATGCCCAAGGTCACCTTAGCTTCAGAGTTAGCATGTCTGGTTGAGGTGTGCTCCATTAGCTGCCAATGAAGAAGTCAGTGTTATAATGCAGCGGTGAGGACATTAGGATTTAAAATAAAGGATTGTGTTCAAATGGGCTTGTGTGATATAAAGAGTACAAGAGAAAAAAGGAAGATGACTTCAGAACAGATGTGGATAGGTGAGACACCAGGGGCTCTGAATGGTCAAGAATCCATGGACAAAGTCTAGGCTCTGACAGCAGTCTCACAGCATGTTGCATAAGGAATGCTTTTCTGCACCTCTGCCTTCTTGTTGTAGCAGGTTTTGGTAATTTATCAGCCAAAATATCAGAAATGAAGCTGAAAAAGCTTTTAAATTTTCCTGAAATAATTGCTCTTTTTCCTCCTATTTTATTTCAGATCAGCTGTCACTCTTACAAATGGTCAAATAATTGCTAGACTCATTAAAAGCTCATGAAAAGAAAAACAGTGAGGGTAGGCATTGAAAAGGGATGACCACTCTGATTTTACGTGGAAAAACAATTTCACAGAGAGCACAGAGATTCAGAGAGATATGGCAAAAATTAATTATTATATAGTTCAGATAGTAAATGTGTTCATAGATACAGTATAAATGCTTAAATCTACTGTCTTTTTTCACTGTCCAGGAAGCTTTTTATTTGATTCAGTGAGGTAGGAATGGAAGGTATCCAGGTGTTTTTGAGGCAGAATATGTAATTTGGCTCTGTGTGCAAGTGGCTGAAGTGGCAAATAAAGAAGCAAGATGTGACATATCATCATTTATTGTCAAATGATCTGTTAATACAGAAATTTCTTTAAGGAGACTGAAGTTCTGAGAATCATAAAAAAAAAAGGGGGAGATTGGGAGTGGGGGCGGTGAGAAGGAAGAAAGAGTTACCAGTTCTTTATTACATCTCCAGAGTTTGATTCATGTCTACATTTTGAAAAAAAGAAAAGGCTGTAGGAGAGTGGTTAATTCATTCGAAACAAGGAGTTCATTGTAGATATCCTGTTCCTTTTGAAAGCAGCATTACAACAAACACTGGAGACTCATCATAATGCTTCATCCATCCTTTACGGATGACAATTTGTTCCAAAAGTGTTCTCCCATGTGGTCCTGTGTTCTTCAGCTGATGACACCGTTCATTATGAAATGCTATGTAATATTCTGCAGAGTTGTACGAGTTGCAGCAGTATTTTGAGAAAGACAGTATATATCTATTAAGATAAACTACATAGGAAATCAGATTGATGTAAATTTTATTTTGCTTGGAGAAATATCTCAGAGCCTATCCTCAAGATTTATGAAAGACCATTTCTCTTGGAAGTCATCTATTCTCTTTTGCAAGGCCAAATCTCATTGTGTAGGTATCTACAGCAGTATTTCTACTGGTTTCATTTGGACTATTATGTGCTAGTGACTGAATAGCAAATACATGGAGTAGAAAGTAGCCATGTCTATGAATGTCCATATTTGCTCTTTTGCAATATTGTTTATAGCTTTCCCATTCTTTATGTGATATATAAAATGATATGTATCATTACTGCATTTTTTACTGGACAGGTTTTTTAAACCTGCTTGCTGTGATTCTGATTAAGTCATGGTCTTTGTTTCTGCAAGGCACTTCTGCATTCTCCATCTTCCAAACCAGATTTCCATTTATTTGCATTTACATTGTTTTGCTAACATGTGTATACGATGTGTAACACAGGATCGAAACATAACCGGATTTAATCACATCAAGCTAATTCAAATGAATGCATTCAAGAATCCAATCAGAAGATGTCCATCAGATTTGTACTCTCCATCAAGACTGAAGACCCTCTCTTCATGTTACAATTGCAAACTATTATTTTCATACCACTTCCTAAGTTTTAGTTTTCTTTTTTCTGTCTTTCATATTTATGTCTTGTTTGCTTCCCTTTACATCTCTGGAATGTCTTTTTTTTTGCAAATAGTTTCATTTTCTGATTGGTACCTATGGGTAGATTCAATCTTCAATAATTCGCTGCTACAAAATGGGGCTAATTATTTTCTATACTGCAAGGATTCATAGTTTAACTCCATTTAACTGCACTGAACAAGCGCACAAGTGAGAATCCTCTGAAGTGTGCTGCTCAGCTCTAGCTCAAGTTTGCACTCAGAGGAAACGTGTCAATAAAGCAGCATATTGGTATGCATTATGTGCATGGTGGGGGTGGTGTTTAATGACTTAAATTAGCCACTAAAAGATTCTGTGTTGTTTCGGTTAAAAAATGATTCTTCCTTTTTATCCCAGTGCAACTTGCTCCTCCTTCCTGTGGAGTTCTCGGGGTACTTGTCCACAACGTGCAATGGCATATGATGCAGTAACACTGCAACTAGTGCCAATTTTAAATGATATATCAACTCGGCTTGGCAGAGCACTGTGTAAACACAGTAGAGCAAGCTCTGACAGCAATATAGAGCACCACTGCAGTGCTATACCCCTGCTAATAAGCCTTGTTCCTCACTCACCCTCAGCGCTTTGTGTGATCAAGACCGCAGACCATCAACTCTGTGTATGTGGGGTAAACTACAAAACAGAAGTCTTGAGAGATATGTTAAATTTCTTTGTGTTGTGCCACTATTAGTTTTTGTTACGAGTATCACCTATCCAGAAAAGTAAACCACATGCAATACTGCAGAAATGATGGTCCAATGTCTCATCAATGAACATGATGATAATCTATCATGAAAATATTCAGTAAAGCTAAGCCATTTTGTATTATTTGCATTATTTAAAGTAAGTTTGTGCCTAATTATCATATAGTTAAAAGAGACACTATCCAGGCCAGTGAAATATATGATATGATTTCTGTCACATTTGAAGATTCTGCCACAACTATTCTCTCTACCATCAAAAACTTAATAATGCTTGGCTCCACATACGGAACTTTTAATACCTTAGTCTCAAAGTCCTTTTCAGAGAGGGAAGTAGTTTGTGCCATTTCCAGATGGGGCAAATTTGAAATTAATTCATATTCCCAGCACCTCATGAAGTGAGCAGTAATAATATTCCCATTGTGCTGATGGGATAGCTAAGGTACAAAGAGACTAATTTATTTGCATAAAGGCACTCAGGAATCAATGGCAAATACGAGACTAAATAACAGGATTTTTTTCCCAAAAACAATGTTCTAACCACAAGGCGTTCTCTTTCTCTTCAATAATAAAGTTAAATATGTGAAGTAAAATAATGAAGTTGTTCTACAGATTAAATTCACAGTAATAACAGATGTTCAACAGTTTTTAATTTCTCTTTTTGAGTAATGTGGTCTGTGTACTGCCTGAAGCAGGATTTAATTTGTCTCGTTGCGTTATCAGACAACTAAGCTGCTGTCAAAACAGGCAGATCAGGAATTAATGAAAACATTTCTCTATACAGTTCTGTGATTATAGTACAGACAGCTGTACTTTAATTTCCAGGCATTTAAGTTTCACATCCATAGATTTCAGTATTAAACTAAAATCAGATAAGATTACAGGCTAAAGCTCGCTTCACATCTCAAAATCTGATCTTCTCATTAGAAGGAGTGAATCTACACACAGGCCCATATAAATACTCATTAATAATCACATTTCCCAAAACCCCTATCACAATTGGCACTGAAACCTTTCTTTGCTGACTAGTCTCAACAGCCATCACAGGGAAAGGCAACAAAAGATCTTACGATCCACACAGGAATACTTCAAAAACTTGTTTAAGCCAGAAGGATGAGTTAGCTGCCTAAATTTCACTACCATACTTACAAGAATTTGTATGACCTTGACTAAGCTATCTTCTTGCTTATCTCTCGTTGTAGGCCTACGTCCTTCAGTACTGTATAGTGTTCAAATCAGCGAACTGCCCTTGGAGAAAAAAGGATGATAAATGTTCCTCAGGGCATTTTGCTATCATCATGAACAGGAACAAACTTGTAGTATGGAATTGCCTGGTTTGGCGCGTACATTGTACGTAATTTAGGAACAGTGTCAAAGTCTAGTGAATTCTGTGAATGGCTACAAAATGTGACTTTTTAAATATGTGCCTTTTAATAAGCAACTACAGGTGGCGATTTAAACCTTAGGTCTTCAAAATCAGCCTTTGAGAGGTGCCTCTCTCTCTATATTCACTACAATGAGAACCAGAAACATTTTGGTTATGTTGTTATAAAGGGGAAAACTTTGGCTTTATTCTTCAGATGCGTCTGTGTGTAATAGAGTTGATGGCTGTCAAGCTTCACAGAGACATGCAGTCATCCATACTCATAAGAATAGATTTAGTTTGAAGATTTGGAGTTGTTGTTTTTAATTGTAACACTGCTTCTTCTCTAGTCCAAATTAGGAGTGTTGGTACAGGAATCTGTAAAGCCCTTACCGACCTGATTTTTTTTGTGGTTCTTGGACTCCTGTTTAAGCCATCTCCCCTTTTTCCAGCCACGTATTCTTTCCTGCTTTATCCCTTAGATTATTCTGCAGCGAATGCTTGTACTAGTACACAGAGGGATATAATGGGAAACTAATCAGACTGAAATATAGTTCAATCTATCCCCTCCTTTCCTCCTCCTCAAAAAAAGAAAACAAATTATTATGCTGGCAGAACATAGATAGCAAGAGTTAGAGAGATACTGACTGTTTATGCCCATCCTGTCACCAAAAATACTTGTTCAATAACTTCCTCAGCCTGCTTGGGTCAAAGCCCATTCCAGTCTACTTTTAATACTGTTCTTGTGGACCTGCTATTCAGCTACTTACTCGGAGTGGAAAAGTGTACTGATCTCTGTTCCTTTCCAATTTTTCATTGTTTTCTAATAGCTTGAATATTTTCGGTGCTTCACTCACCTTTAATGCTATCAGGACATTGAGAATTGGAGGCTACATACTGATGCAAGTAGTACTTCCCAGATATATTGCTTCCAAGGAGGACAGCAGAAAAAAGAATGCCATGTACCTAACCTAATGAGACATCTAGCCTCCCTCTGATGCAGTTAAGTCAACAGAGCGTATTTTGGGAGACAAAGAAACACGGATGTTACTTTTTCCTTTTAGTGTAAAAAGAAAAGAGGCTGACAAAAGTAGATGTTGAGAGGATGGCAGGTTACAGCAGATTTAGGAATCAAAGATTTGTTTCACTGTGGGTTTTTTTGTTTACTTAAAAAAACTGATTAGACATTTTCTATGAAAGTTCTCCAACATTGTTAAGCATTCTTCTGGGAAGGAAATTAATTAGTAAACTGAAACATTTAATTATCCTTAAAGTAGGACTTACTATTCTCTTTCAGAAATGTGCTTCATTCACAGTCACTCTCTTTCTTCCTTGTGTATGTAAAGATAAAAAATGTTTTAATTGTTTATTTATACCATACCTATACTAGAAGGAACAGCATTAAAATCATTATTATTTCTTTATTTTAAGACATATTGAGTCCATGTGTTCATCCAGTTCCAGACAGCTGTTTAGAAATTTAACTGTCTGGCTGTTGACCAAAATAAATGGAATGCCCTTGATATAACATCCCTGTAGTCATGCACCAAAATCGATAAATCTTGAGGAGAAATGAAGAACTGAGCTTCAGGGTTGCAAGACATCTTAAAAAACATGTCCTCTGTTTTTCACCCTTCCTCCAACCTTAGAATTTAATATATGTGTTGGCTCCAAGTAGCTAGAATATTCACTTTATATCCAAAGGTCACAGCCCTGTGGCTTGATAACATACCATTCTTGATTGCTGTTCGAACAAAACAAAAAATGCTGTTTGGCATAGTCAGAAGTAGAAAACCAAAATTATAGACCACAATAAAGTCTGTCTGTAATAATCTACAGTCTTTAAGAAGAGAGAAAACATATGCTGTGATTTCAGTATTCTCAGCTTCACTGGGGCGCACCAGCAAATGACATTTCCCTTCCTTTACTTTTCAGTCCAGTCATCTTACTAATATTTAATTATGAACCTGCAAATATAAAACATAGAAGCTTCTCTTCAGCCTTTCCAGATAGTCTGGATGCTGCTGCAGCATCGTACGGCTTTATGAGGGCTTTTCACCACCCACTGCAAAGCCCCTGCCTGCAGGCACTCAGCCGTCTCAGAGGGAGTGTATGAGATAATAAGCATGACCAAAGCATTTAGTCCTCCTGGGATGCAGATCTGTGTGAAAATCCTGAGGAACAAATTCTTTCAGCAAAGAAATTCAGTCAGATGGACTCGGAGCAGCCCTGAGGCTGCTCCGACTATTCCAACTGGATTACAAGGAGAATAGGAAAATGCAAGGAACTAAGGAAGATTTAACAGGAAAATGCAAGGAACTAAGGAAGACTTAACCATCTTGTGAGTGAGGTACAACTATTCTGAGACTAAAGCTGGTTGCAAAACGTTTCAGCTTTCTCTCAAAAGATTCTCTCTGAGATACCGAGGCACACACAGTGTGACTAACAGACATCCCATCTCTACGTGTCAATCCAGTGCAGTCGTTATGGCAAAAAACTAATCAATGGTGGAAATAGTAAGCATTCCCTTTCACTGCACAGCAGTCACAGAGCGGTTGATGCTGCAGCCATTGAAGTCTTCCATGCAGGAGGCTGACATAATCAGAAAACAACACTAAAACCTTTTAAACCCCTCACTGTCTACCACTTAAATGCAGTACCCTGAGACATTCGGTTTCTGGATGCTCTAACATATCTTCTCACTAAACTGTTGTTTGCTTTTAAATCGCTGCACCCCATACAAAGTATGGAATATTTCAGGAAATAAAGTATGAATTACTGGTGAGGCTGGATAAGGCACAAAGTTGTGTGCAGTGGGAGACGGGAACCATGCAGAAGCTTCCAGTGGAAACACTGAGGTAGTGATTTTGGCCTTGCTAATTAACTCCCAGTGGTATTAAGGAAAAGTTTTCTCCTCCCTGCAGTCAATAAAATAATGAGGATATGGTTATACAAGTCTTTCACAGCTGGCATACCACAGAGCTTAACAGATCAAGGAGATGCGTTCCAGTGGTCCAAATCCTTTCTCTACGCCCATCTGATAGTCTTTAAATACTTAGCAACAGCTCCTGCACGTCTTTGGACACCGCTGAAGGATCTCTGAGTTGTGGTAGATAATTTACCGGTAGTACCCATGTGAGGTGTAGTGACTGTGTGAAAACTAAGCCGGAGTTCAGGATGGCTGCTGCAGTTGCTTCCAATCCCCCGCTAAGGCCAGATCTGCATGCTTCATGGCCTCACTTACTACCATATCCATCGCCATAGCACAGGTCTTTCTGTCCCCTGGAGTGCCTCAGCAAGCAGCTCTGAAACCCATGTGCCTAAGCTGTGGCCTCTCCAACAGCCACGTGGAAGCCACCAGAGAGAATGGTTTATATTGGGCAAACGGTAGCAGATTGGCCAAATTTAGTGTCTTCTGCCACACCTGGAGCCAGACCTCCCAAACTGCTTAGCAGCATCTATAACCTGTAATTTATATTATGAAGGGTACAGATTTTCAAATAAAAGGGCTCTGCTAGTTGGGAAAACCGGGGCTCAGCTGTAGATGCCTAAGTCTTGTCTTCACGCACTCTCCAATGGCTGACAGATGCACAGCATGTGTTGGAAGGAGCTCTGCAAGAATTTGGTGCAAAGAGGGAAATAGAACATTTCAGCGGCTTTTGCTGTTGTAACATCAAAGCTGTACTACAAATTTTCATGTTTTATGATCTCCTTTACATTCACTGCCCTGAAGCCTTAGAAGTTGAGCTCATTAATATGATGACTGCCTCCAACTGCTGCTGGGAACGCTAAGAAACACATAACTGATGGTGCCCGAGACACCTGTTCAAAATACAAACATTACACGTTTAATGCCATAAAGATAACAGGTTAAGTAAACCATACCTATTACATTTTTTTAAAGCCTGATTTGCTGTGTATGCATAGGCTTCCGTATTACGGAAAGAATCTTTCACGATGAAACTGCGGTCTGTATGAGTAAGAAGGCGAATTTCTTACCCAACCAGCATTTTGTATAACGGCCAGATAACAACTCTCCAATTATCTTGTCCTGGAGTGTTTTGGATGAACTAGAGAAGTTTTGGATAACTGCCTTTTCTATGTGTAATACGTAAGAGTATGTTGGGGAACAATGTTTTCAGGTCCTTGCCTGGAATCAGACTTGTTCTTGTCCACAGTTTTGTTATCAGCAGAATCGAGTGGCTGCCTAACCACAACATACTCACCTGGAAGTGCAATATGCAATCCGCACATGAGTGCCACCCGTTTCGCACCATCATTTCGCAGCAAGCGTTAACAATACCTCATGTTAACTCACAAGGACCAAGTAAACACTCAGTGTTATTAAGCTAAGAAAATATCTTCTTTTTTTCTCAAAATAGAGAAAACAAGTCAAAGAATTAAACTGTTTTATGAGGAAAACAACTATTTGCCAATAACAGAAATTAGACATTATAATGGATAGCCCGATCATTTATAAAACCAAATTCTTCTCATTTGTGGTTGCCAGTACAAAAATCTATTAATCTGAAAAATTCAGCAGAATAAAGGAAATCTGCTTTTCTTTTTCCCTGTAGTAAGTTTGTTCATAAAGTGTCATTTAGTGTAACTAAACTTTCTAGGGCCATACTCAAACATTTTGTGATATTTTATATGTTATAGCTTTAATTCTGACACTTGTTTCAGGATCCTATAAGTAATTTGTGAGGGGTGAGAGAAATACAGTGGGGTGCATAATATTTTTCCTATGCCACAAACTGATTGTGAAATTACCCTGCTGAATGTCCTCTACAAGAAAATGGATTTGTGTGGTCACTTAACTGCTGACCCCAGTACCTGCTACCCACCTTCAAAACACTTCCAGAAAATGGACAGAAATGAGTGTCTAATACTTCCCCTGCTACCTGTCTCCATGCTGCAAAACCATTGTAATTTCTGTGTTTTCAAAGTTCTCCAAACCCAGATTAAGATCAGCAAACCAGATTTTTTTAATTAATTGTAAACTGATGTATGAACATATTTTATGGACAGCTTTTATATGCAGGCAAAGACAAAATGTTTTGAAAGGAACATTAAGTAGTAAACTGTTCTTCTGCCAACCTGTTCAGCCCTGTCCTTCTGTGCAAAGCCTGGAAGAGTGGAGCAGAGCATGTCTCCCTCTCCTCAGAGAGGACGGCAGGGATGGGAAATGATCCATCCCCCCTGGAAGCTCATCCCCACCCCGGGTCCTCCTGACACAGGAGCTGAAGGGAAGAGGAACACCAAGTCCCGTCCAGCAACCTGACCTGGCCCCGGGGCAAAAGGAGCGTTTCCCTTTCCACAGCCAGCGCTTGACAGACCACGGTCCAGCTCATAGGCAGTGAAAGCTCCACTTATTAATTTTCTAGGCTTCCCTTGAAAAACGTGTCTTTCTAAGCTGAGGAATGGGGCTTTTTTTGAAGCTGTTTGTGTTTTTATAAGGCTAGAAGGTATGGAGACTGAACTCACCCGCCTCACTAGCCATGTATATGCCCATGGCCTGGGACGTGTTTGCTGAAGTCAGAGCTTGGGAAAACAAATCTGAAAACACCAACCAAGAAACACACGTGACACCTTCTCCTTCTTTATAGACACGGTCAAACAATGTATCGCTTTAATAAATAATGGCTATTTTAATGGCATTTATTTAATTGCAGTTGTAGAGGTAGGAAGGAAAAATATGTTATTCTGAAAAGGACCAAATATATATGTATAAACTACTAACCTGTTAAAGTGTGTTTCAACTGTTGGGACTAGACAGTGGATTTTCTCCAAAATATAACTCAGTTTTGAAAAATGTATTATAGTTCCCTTCTACGCTATCTGATTTATAGTTCAGCTACTTATGATAAATAGGTGGTGTTAATCTTTATGAGTAGATTGTATTTTCTGATAGGACAGCTTAATTACAGAACCTGACAAATTCCACCATGCTGGTTGTATATTGACATGACTTGTAATTATTAACATTAATTCACAAAGGCACTGAACTCCTTGTCACTGATGTCTTCCTTTATGAGTCCCTACCCTCCAAAAATTTAAGCCTTTAGCTTTCCAGCAATGTACTCTGCATTTATTGGGATTGCTCAAGCCGTGTCTTGGAAACATCTTTTTTGTTTTTCCTTCAATAATTTGTTAAAAGTACTACTGTGTTTAACCCTATGGAACAAAATATTTTAGCATATGCTTAAAATTAATTCTACCAACCTCAGAAAAAAAATGAGAATTTGCTAAACCAGCTTTTCCAAATGTAAGGGGGAAAAGAGAAAATACCATATCCATAGCTGAAAAATGTCATGAATGTGATTTATTTGAAATGAGAAAGCAAGTATCTGAGTTGGGTTTTTTAGCTCATCTATTTGACCTTTTCAAAGTCAGGGTAAAGAACTGTTCTGATCTGATATTTCACATCTATGTTTCTCTGGTTTAAATGATTGTAAAGGAACAAGATAGAAGACAGTATCCATGGCAGTTCTTTTCTTCTGATAATCCAGTACTTTCATAATAAAAATATTTTTTTCCAAAGCACTCGTTAGCCAGTGCAACAGAAGGGTCTCTTCTTTTCACAAAAGATCTGCAGGGATAGTATATGTGGCAGGTTGTCAGCTTGCTCATAAAAACCATACAACTTCATTGAACTTCTACTGGAATGCACAGGAAGACTTCTTCTGACTTGAAAAACTCAAGACCTAGTGCTAGGTATTTTTACCTTCCTCTTTTGCCAGAAGAAACAGCTTTTTGCAAATAAGGTAATCTTGCCTTCTAGAAATTCAGCATTTCCTACCTTGGAATATTTTATCTGTTTTCTTTCCTCCATCAAAACCTGTAAAATTTAAATTCTTTAAAATAGCCTTTTTTTTACTTCAGTTTCAACAAAGCTATCTAACATAACAATAGGATAGTAACTAATGAGTTACAAATTAAACTGAAGTTCTGTAGTTCATTTTTCTGTAGTTCACTGTTTCATTTACAAGTTCATGACCCATAAAATGTTTTAGCATGTTAACTTATTTTTGCAACTAAAAGTGCCTTCTTTAAAGAAACGTGACTTTACATTGCGAGAAGTATCTGCTACCTCGCGCATTTGACAACTTTGGTCAGAATGGAAACACAGTGATGCAGATGCAAATGCTATACTGCCTTCTCACCTTCAGGAGGATTTGGACTGCATTTCATGTGCTTCGATATAAAATACAATTGTCTACTACCTTTTTTTTTTGCCTTGACATATTTAAACTGCATGGTTTCTATGTTAATAATGGGTGTTGTTTTTCCTGTGATTTGCCCTAGATAACCGCACATTTTATAGCTACAGTACTGAGTGGTATTTATCTAATTTTTGTTTGGCTTATAGTTAAGATTAATTTTTTTACCTTCCTATCTATTTTTTCTTTTAATATTGATTAATTTTAACCCTTTGGTGTGCTTGCTTCCTTATCACCAAAACTAACTGGGAAGACACCATCAGTAACAATGCTTTCCATTCAGTAGTTTGTATTTCTTATATAATAGTCACTACAATTAAAATGAGATTTCTTCCTACTCTATTCCCTTGATTTTGACATATTTCTAGCCTTAAACTGGAAAATACATTGTTTAAAAAAAATTAGAACCAACATTTCATATGTGTGTTTTAATTTTAGGCACACTAGCCATCCCACTCACATCAGTGGTGTTTCTTAAACAAATTAAAATTTAGGGTATGTATATCCTTATAAGATTGACACCTGGAAATATAGATCTCCAGCTGTATCTCTGGTCTTGCTAACTACCTTTACATGTGCTTACCTGTGCTCAGAGAACTGTTTGCAGGAATGGAAACTTTGTGCTGATATACAATAGCATAGCTGATGTAGCTGACTTGTTAATGAAGAATTTTTTCATAAAGTAAAAAGAGAACTCTTGTCCTTTGATTTATGCTGAGCCAGTATGAAATTCCCAGATCAAAATACGTACAGAGCAACACTTCTTGTACTTTTTTACTTAAGCAACTTTCTCTTATTAAATGTCTTTTCCACCACAACTACAGGTTTCCTTTTATTAGGAGAATGTGACCACTGGCTCCCCAAAAGGGAAAGGTTTGTTTCCATATTGCTTTCCAGATCACTCCCTTCACTGGGAATTAGGTTGCCTGCTTGCAACAGTAAAATAATTTTGAGCTCATGTGAAAAAGCCATTTGCATCTTGGACGGATTTCACAAAAATTTAGTTCATTGGGTAATAACCAGATTAAACAGGCCATTCTGCATCTCATAAGGCATGACATAATGGATTCCATACTTCTTTAATCATCCTCTGCATCTTGTCTAATTGCTGTGTCAAGTAGACAAGATGCAGTAAGACTGAAATGCATGAATATGTTGATTTAATAAATATATGCGAATAGCTGTCATTTTATTGACAAAATCCTGTACTTTGGTTAGTTGCATTGACAACACAGCTGTGTCTCTAGATTGGTTACTTTCTAAGTACACATTCAACACGCTCACTTTGCTTGTTTCGGTAGAGACGTATGTATCTTTTGATACTGTCTAGATATGTTGTTCTTGATAATTGTTATACACCCTTGAATCACACAAATAATTTTATGTAGAGCTAATCGAAACACTTCCAATGTTTTGTTCAAAAAGAAAAGTCTTTCTGTACCTTTTTAATGCACTTGTCTTCCTTTTCATATTTCTACAACTAAATAATATGTATTTGGTTAGATTCAAACAAAAAACATTTTTTTTGTTTCATTCCCCATTTTTTTCCTTTACTTCTTCCTGGTTTCTCCCTCCTCTTTTCTAGTGAAAAAAAGTCAGGAGAAAATTACAAGAATTCCTAATAAAATGAAAGTTGGAGCTTTTCTTTTCAATCAAACCTTTAATAGTTCTTCACAGAAAACTATTGTCTTTTGCTTTCCTTTTTTTTCCACAGAATATGCCCTCTTTCATTAATTTAAGCAATTCAGTATGTAAGAGTTGTGTTCATTAGCAGGGACTCTGAGGCCATGATTGCACTGAGGTAGTCTAATTAAAATGTACAAAGGCAATGAATACCCGAACTTGTATAAGTCACTAGTGTTACAAATTCTATGTTAAACAAAAAAAGAAAAATGTTTTTACTCAGTGATGCATATTTAATATTATTTTGGCTGTGCTAAGTTCATGAGCAAAAATTTTCACTTGAGGACCAGTATTTCATTTCTAAACTCACTGAAGAGAGCATCAACACACCTTTTGGACAACCGCTGAAGCAATATCTGCCATCAAATGTCAAACAGTCAACCAAATATGCATCTAGAAGACTTCTTCCTGCCAAAGAACGTCACTTTAATTTTGGTTAGATTGGTGAGAGTCTTCATAGATTAAACTCGGCAACTGATCTCAGACAGCCATTGGGGAAAATACAAAGTTTCATACATCTGGGTCTGATATATCTGACTGTAACAAAATGGAGATGGTAGGAATGAATGCACAGCACCACCTCAAAGTCCCTCCCCAAGGACACAACACAGCTGATGTTGGAGGCGAGGAGAGCTGGGGGCTGAGCCCACCTCAATCGTAGCAGCTGAGAGCCCTGAGGTACTGGGTGCCCCAGGGCTCAGCTCTGGCCCCTTGGTTCCTCCTGAGAGCAAGAAGGAGATTCACCCAGTGGTGGTTCCTGTTCGACCAAAGGAGAGTCCACAGTTGCGTCAATAGCAATGGGCTGGAATGAAAGGTCAATGCAAGGCCAAGCATTACCATCAAAACACTTTGGTCTCTCTCTCTTTGCTGCAGGGAGCCTGTAGATGAAGGCGAGTAATGCTGTTTCCGCGCTGTGCTCCGGTCTGTGGTCTGACTGATTGGGGTCCAAGGAATTTGAGGATATAAAACCTTGTTCCAAGAAAAGGTGGGTGAGATGCCGGGTGAGAATTGGCAAGGATATTAGTGCGCAAAGTTATGTTCCTGGTTAGGGTTAGACCACAGCGTGCTTCTACCTTCTTTACCTCCCTGTGAGGGTATTGCTAGAGTATACCAGGCACAAAAATATATTTAAAGTCTATAAACAAAAATAGGAGTGCAAATGTTTTAATAGGAGCATAAAACTGTCCAGTTTTAATCTGGACAGTTACTAAACTGTAGCCAATTCTTTCCCCATAGTGATAGCCTCTGGAATCTGTTCATTTCATTTTTTTAATCCTGTTTATCCTATCCACCTGTGGCTTTTCAGTTTTTCAGTGTAAACTGAAGTGTTGTGCATTATCTTTAATTGTTCTTCTAGAAAAATAACCAAAAAAAAAGCATTGTTTGCTCATGTTACTGTTCTTATAATTATGTCTGAACCTCTGGAGAACATAAAAATTGCCTGAATATTTTCCTCAGAGTCAACCTGACTGTGATTCTTCAGATTGAGCCACGGGTTATCGTTGTGGTGCCTTTTCCCCCTTTTAGATCTCTGGTTCAAATGCAACAACCTTTGAATCATGCATGCTTTGTGCTACCACTTGGATGATTCCTCAGCTTTGAGAGGAAAAACTGGTATAGACCAATTCCCATTAGATGTTTACGTCACAGAAAACATCAGCATTACTTGTACTAGCTATGACCACACATACTTTTTTTCAGGCTTAATTAAAGAGGTCTGGAGATGGAATGGGATTAGCCACAACCTTTGAGGAAGTCTTGTGAGTTGATGTTGAAGCAGGGTAGTGGAGAAAAAAATCCCCTGCATTCCTTTACCTTGTGGTGTATTTGATCTGTGGGCAAAACAAGGACTCTAATTTAATTTTACAGTGTGCTGTGATATTTTTATGAAGGGCGTGATGCGTGCACTACTTGAGGTTATTTCTCTGTTTCTTGGGCTGTCAGTCTAACACCTTTCACAGGCATTAAATCCTCATTTAAAATGTGGAAAGCCAAGATATAGAGGATAATGTCCAGATATCAAGCACTGTCAGACAAGAATTGAGAGGAGGTTGTGCTGTTCAGCTATTTTACTAACATTACTGTGTCTCTGTCCCTTACTTTATACTATATAAAACTTTAAAGAAAAAACAAGTTTGGGATTTTTTCTTCTGAGAATCTCATTTTTCAGGTAAGTTCTGATGTATTGCAAACAAGGCAAAATATCATCCAAAGACTGCTTATACTTCTTTTATGCTGATTGAATTCTGCTCTGCTCAGCTACCATCTCTTCCTTTCTGAATCATGTTAGAGTAGGATGAGAGTGATGAAAAGCCTTCTATAGAAAAAGCAATCTGACAGCAGCAAACAAAATCTATTTCTGTAGGAACACCCTACCTGCAGTTTCTACCTCCTTTCCTCCTCTCTTCTCACTGTTTTGGAGAAAGGGTCTGCTCTGTGTCCTGGGGTATATGCTCTCCAGTAGTTAGTAGCATCATTTCTTTCTAAAATTGTGCTGTTCTGTTTCAATCCTGGAGGAGACAAAAAATGGCACATGCTGCTTCATAGACTTCAAACTTTTTCCCACTGCTCTGTTCTTTCCCTTTAAATTACTTCAAGTGATAGAAAAATGGACCAAGTCCTCCAGCATTTACACTGCTTACAGGCTTGAAGAAATAGGTAGTATCCATCCTTGAATAAGACGTAAAAAGAGAAAGCATTTTTATATACTTCTCATTTGAAAACTGGATGTCAAAAGCATGCAAACTTAATAAGAGATAGGTATTTTTTAGAAGAATTTTAATAAAGCCAACTCACCAAGTGTATGGAAAACATCTGAGCACAGACCATTTGTATCAAAGCATTAGTGCCTTTGCACTCACAGAATAAGAGGTTCTTCAGCACACAGGCTCATAACATTTCCAGAAATAGTTCCACCCTTAAATTAGTGGGTTAGGAATTGAGCGTTCTCAGCGCAAGAACGTTTTACCAGTTCCACTTATGACACAATCTGCAAAGATTCTGCTTGATGCAGGGGAAAAAGCAAAACGAAAAAGACTTTTTCATAACAAACATAGAAACAAACAAAGAAAATAAACATGAAAGAGTAAACAGATATAGTCAGGAAGCTTTGGATAACTAATCAAAATATTATGTACTTAAGAGAAGAAAAATGTTGAAAGACATGATGGCGGGCCAGAAATGTTAAACAACAGTGCCTCTTCTTTATTGCTGAATATCTTAGAATAAATATGTTACTATTGAAAAGTTATAGCTGTGAAAATTGTTACTGTTTAGCAGATAGAAATTGTAAACTTCAGGCCTACTTAATATTAGAAAATTTCAGATTTTCATTTGTAGTTTTTCTATGTATTCCTAAACATGTGGCATATTTCAAGACAAAGTGCTAAAATATGTAACACATGTGAAGCTGGAACAGAATACATAGTGCTTGCTTACATTGCAAAAGGTGTTTATTTCATTGTTTTCACACTCTGAAAAATGAAAGCATATTATCCTGAAAGCGAGCCCTATAACCCTGTTCAGAACAAGCCTTTATACACATAGACACACACACACACTCTCTCTCATTAATACATTGGATGGATTTACTATTTCACAAATATTTCATTCAAAATTTTCTTGATATTTCTTATTGAAATAACTTTTTACTAAATAAGGGGGGAAATTCCATTATTTTTTTCTGAAAAAATCAGTTGAAATTTTCCATGGTATTTACTGAAATGGCATAATCAGTTATGAAAGTTTCACTTCCAGTCCACTTAAGAATTAACTGTTGCTTGTGAGTTGAAAATGTTGACCAGATGCATGTTTTCTTATTTGTTAACTCAGTGACTGTAGAAAACAAATTTATAAGTAAACCTCATTGTACGTGAGCTTTAAATGAGCATATCCAACATTTCCAAACCAAGATGGAATAATGTGTTGAACAACACTTGCCTTCCTAATAACTCCTTGATTCTTCGATAGTTGGATCAGCTTCTGTACAACAGCCTGTCATGTCATATACGCACATGCATTTAGCTGGCTTCAAACTCTGGATTACTGGCTAATTAATGCCATATATTAGGTCTTCTTTCTATGCATAAGGCTTTCGTACAACTCAGAGATAAAGTTTTAAAGCTTCTTTCCAGATCTCCAGCATGGAGATACCTAAAGGAGCAAGATAAAGATCAGATTTAACGCTTATCAAAAAGATTGCAGCTATGCTGGTTTCATGTGATTATAAGGACAGAAGAAACAAAACAACAAATGAGCCACACACCTAATAAATGTTTATACTGACTTTTTTCCTTTTCCTTGGAATGATACTTCGGGACAGGTTGTTAGAGGCCAAGTAGCACCGTAGTGCGGAGATTGCTTCAAGTCACATTCATGTATCCATTCCCTTCCCACTAGTGATCAGGTAACATCCTTCAGGGCAACCTCCCACAGAAAGGTAATATCAGGGAGGTGTTTCATGTACCTTTTAGGCCCAACGGTGCATTTCTGCAGTTGGAAACAGGGAAAAACGAGCATCATATGTCACTAACAAGCTCTCTAAAGACTTTCACCAAGGTATTTGGGGGCGTGTAGGTATCTAAAGGCCACAGTTCAGGAACCAGTATTTAAGCTTTAAAATACTCCCAACCTACCTATTTTTTGTCTCCGATATCTTTTTAAGGTGCAAAACAGAACTCTCGTCAGAATTTCAGAAAGTCCCTTAAAGCACTGCAAGCCTGTTTGAACAGCCTGGACATTGTCAGCTGCTGCTTTGAACTCACCCGCAAGGGCTGCAGTTTCTTTCTTCCTCTAACTAATGCTCAGTCAAACCGCTGGAATCTCTTTTTCTGCTCGTACTCCCCCTCCTCTTCCCACAGCTCCAGTTGTTTGAACAGTGCATATAAAGACATCTTTGTTACTCTTTCTGGAAAAGGAACAGTTTCTTCAGCCTTTTAGTTCTCTGAGAATTTACCCACTTGGAGTTTTTATTTGGCCCTTGCAAAGAAGATCACTGCCTTGGCAGCAGAACTACAGTCCATTGACAAAGGTATTTAAAGCTTCCTCACTTAGGCCGGCGGGTCAGAGCTCACAGTTCTCCCTTTCTCAAAAAAAAAAAAAAAAAAGAAAAAAAATCTTGTTTCATAATTAAGAAAAACATAAGACTGTCTCACCAGGATGAAGCATACAGTAGTAAAAGCTAGTAAAGGTAACAAGAGGTATAAAAAGCCCTATCCAATAGAGATACAAATGTGGTATATACGACAGCAACTTCGTTGCTTCTGCAGCTGATAGAGCCTGGAGTAACTCAGCTGTGATTCCTGATATAACCATAACTGTGAATCTGAAATGCTGGTTCCATGTCAGAGTCTGAATGTAATCTCCCTGCATCCAGCTGCTGAGCCACTTCAATGCCCAACAGTTCCTACATCTGTGCAGCGACTGCCTTATGTCTACCTCTTGGTGGCTAAAATGCCAGAGCTAATTTCATGAAGCAGCTCCTTCCATGAAGCACTTAAGGAAACATTCAAGTTGATTTCTAAACATAGAGATTCCAAACCAGTAGCAAAGCCTGACCTTTGTATATTTCCAAGAAATGTAGTATTATTATTGTGGCCAGCTTTAACATAAACAAAAATTATCTTTGAGGGAGCCTTTCCAGAGGCCAAACATGGGTTACTTGAAAGGCTGAGGCATCCGTGTGTTGTATCAGTTAGAAAGTAATTCCAGTGTTCTATTCCTAGAGGTTCTACCATGTCTGTTTTTCCATTCCACTGGCAGATCGATTTCATATTTCATTTCACATGCACCCCATATGCACAACGATAATTTGTGTACCTTTCAGCTGACTTTATGGAGTGAACTGATTTAACTTTTCCTCAGGAAAAGGCATCATAAAAGTAGGTGTTGGTATGCCGTGTCCAAGTGTTTTTCCTCAGAGCAAGCTATAGCTGTTTCTGCAGGCACTAGAGTCTGATAAGAAAGGAGTTAAGATTCATTTCAGACTTAGAGAAATTTGTTTTCTTCTACAGAATTTGTTCTGCTCAGTATTGAGCATCGGGTAGCTATTTCAGCACTTTGCAGGCCTAAAATGATCTAGTATGGCTGTTGGGTCAATATTCATCTAGCACACCGTGAGCAATGTTTCAGTCTTATGTAACAGTGCTACATCCTTTCTTTCTTTGGTTGAGGTTATTGAATAATTGGGCTTTTCTAAATTTTATGCTAGGCCCACAACAAATATTGAATGCAAAAATTGATGTTTCTGATTAGCAGTGGAGCCTTTACAATTAGGTGGAAATACAGGCTAACAAAAGGCTGGCTTTCCAAGCAAGAGCCGTTCACACTGTAAGACTTACCTCTTTCTTGTCAAAATCATGGGTTTGAGGTTTTGGTTTTGTTTCAATTTAGAATAGTTGAAAAGGTCTTGAAAAGAATTTGGAAAGATGTCATGCTCTTTTAAGAGAAGCTGGCAGGTACAAAGAAACTTCTCAGTCTCTTCCATCTTGAATGTTGCTTTGATATGGACTTGGTGATTCAGACTCACAATTTGGTACAACAGTTTAATTTCTTCTACCAACAGGGTGGTGTTTTTTATCTTCTTTTATAAAAAAGAGGACTCAGACATTTTTCCACTTCCTTTACTGCTTTTTTTCTGTTCATCAGACATATTTACATCGCATGGCATAGAGGCTGAATATCAGGGATTCTTTGCATCCCTAGGTAGTAAACATCTTGCAAAATACTCTGAGGTGATGCAACTGTGGGTTGCTGGACCCCTGAGCATCTCATACCTCCAAGCATGACATTAGTGGTCTCCTGTTACCTTTTATCCATATCTTTGATTAAAAAAAATAACCAACTATAAATGGATTAAAGGCAGCACAGGGATATACTTGTGTGTTGAGTCAATAAAGGTCTAAATTGAAAGGACTGTAAATCTATGAAATATTTACTGGCATGTTAATGTTATCCCCACTATTTCCAAGCACACTTGGAGCATTTCCTCTGATGTTAATTAAACGTTTCTCATTTCGTTTCTGCCTGTTAGCCCAGGTGGCTGCTAAATCAACCAAAACATGAGGCTGTGAGGGGGCAGCTGCAGTGTAGGGACTTGCCCCCCCTCGCTACAGCTCACATGTGTGGAGATGAATCTCCTGAAAAGAGACATTTATCTACCTCTGGAATAAACGGTCAGGGATCCATTAACTTCAGGGAGCTCTCTCACTTTATGCCACTTGAGGCTCTTACCCCGTTGACCTTTTAGTAGGAACCTTTTTTCAGAAGGGTTTTCTCACTCTGGTTTAAATTTGAACTCATTTTTATTACCATTACCTAAAATCCTTCCTTTTTTTGCAGCAGCAGTTGTTAGTTTTGTTTTGTTGTTCTTAAGAAGAAAAGTAGTTTTCTTTTCTCCTCTATTGCATTTTATTTGAAACTGTGGTTTCCAGGGCCAGCAGCCAACTCAGCAATTGCCTCTTAGAATAAAGATTTGGCTGGGATTTATGGAAGAAATATAGGTGTGAGGCCTGCAAGCAAGATCTAGCTAGGTCTGCGTTTATAACAGACCCCTTTGTCCTGCCTGCTGTGGAAGCCAGGCATGTAAACGCATGAGATTGTTGTGATGGGAGAGAAACTGGAGGTATTTAAGCACAGAGAAAACCAGAAAAAAATGGGAATTTTGGATATAACTTTTAAACGCACAGATGGAGCAGCTCTTTTAAGGCCTCTGAATCTATAAATGCCTCTGTTTTGTAGTTGGCTGGGCAGGAGCCCTCTTTGCACTAGGGTTTGTGGCAATCAGGCCTTGCTCTAGAGGCAGAGTGGCCCAGATACCTATTTTGCTTTAGAAATGAAAAATCTTCCCATGCAATGGAAGAAATTATATGGTATTTTTATTTTATTTTTCTGTGTGGATCTCAGTTACTTGGGCTTGCATTGGAGAGACGTAAGGGTTGTACCAGCCGTGCTAAACAAGAGCTCATAAAATCTCTTACAGTGCAACTGCTCTTTACTTTGGCTGCATTTACAAGTGCACTGAAGACGTGGTGACACAAGGAGATGGGCAAAATCCACCTTCTCTGTTTTGAAAGATGAAACAGCTTGACAGCACTTTAAGAAAGATCTTGACAGGTCTCTAAGACAGTCTTGGAGTTTGATGCCTGTCTACCTCAGAGCCAAGACCACAGCAGCTGCTGCGGTAGGATCAGAGAGCTGTCGCTTACTCCCTCTTTCTACCCACCTTTTTGGGCTGAATAGATTTCAAAACAGGAGAGAATTCAGACAGACCTGACAGCATCTCAGTTTAGTGACTGCTCCTCTCAAGCAGTTACAAGGGAAGAGCAGCAGATTGCTGCTGTGCTGACAGGCTGGTGGAGTTGCTCAGCGTGACGAATTCTGCCTCAGAAACAGCTCAGTGGGAAACAACAGATTTACACTAAGGGTAAAAAAATCAGGATCAAAAGACTTTTCCCTTGTTAGTTCACAGTTCAAGCTCATGCTCGAGCTTCAAACCCTGACATTTCATGCCTCCCTTCACACTGTCAATTCTCTCTAGCTCAGAGCAAGACAAGAAGCAACCATGGTTTTAAGCAGTGTCTCCCTTATGATGGTGACCACATGAATCTCACATTGTCCCCTTTTCCTAGGTAGGATGGATACAGCCATATTAGACAGAGTGGTAACCAGAGAACTGGAGCTCACGGCTCTGTGCCTCGTTATAAATGACAGTATGTATATAGTCAGGAGGTCCAAGACTATATGACTAGAAACTCAGCATTTAATGTTTGTTTTTCTCTACTTGTGGTTTAGCTTATAACTTTTCTTGATTTTTCCTGTAAATAACACTTTGAATTTACTATAGCTTTGGTTTCCAGTTTAAGTTTAACAATATTTTAAAATAAGACAACATCGATGTAGTCCTTCCATACCCTCTGCTGCTCTTTGAAAACAAGCCTGGCCTTAATTAGAACGATGTAAACAGTCGTGTGTCCTCAGACTGCTCTGCCACCACAGTGAGCCTGTGTCACACTCAGTGGTGTGACATGGACCCAAAGACAAATTTGTATACACTCTTCATGCTTGACAAGGAAGCTGCGGTTCTGGCCTTGGTGGGAGGCATCTTTATATAAATAAGATGTTTGTATTGTGGGTTTCCAATCAAAACAAAGTGACAGAAAACTTTCTGAATCTAGCTGAGGTTTGAAGTTTGTTTGTAATGTGAACTTGCTGTAATTTTAATGTTGGAAAAAAAATGCAGGATATAATTCCAGGGGAGAAGAAGCTAATGAAGATCAGCAACAAAAAGACAGAGTCAATAAGTCACTGGGTCTGCCCATACATTCACATTCATACAGCCTTGTTGTCTGAGTCTTCGTCTTCAGGCACTTCTCTCTTCCCTACTCAAGCGCTATTGCAATTTCCCATTGAAGCTATTTACATTGACGTTGGTCTTTTACTTCTAATTTTAACTATCCTTCTCCAAATCAGCTTCCTTTTTCTTCAGTCTTCTTTTTCTTCCCATAATCTGCCCTGTCCAGTCTTTCTCATCCACTTGTTTCCTTAACCTTACTGCCTTCACGTATTCTTATTTTTCTATGAACAGTGCTAACCATATAATAAAAACCTTGCCACATAGCTGTTAAGATACCTGTAGCCCTGGCTAGTAACACAGCTGAAAGAGTAGTCCCAAATGGGACAGGAAAGAACATGGCCAAATTTTGTCTGCTGCCAATTTTTCCTTGGAAAAACCTCATCCTGAGCTGAGATTCCCTGCTGGGGGGGAATGAGAAGGGTTCTACAGGTGCACTGAAGTTGGTTTATCCATACCTAGATATATGAGAGATGCAATGGTTTTGAAAACAAAGTTATCTAGACTATGGCTAGAATGGTTTGAAAAGAAAGGTCTGAACAGTGGCCGCATCTGAAATGACTTACAGGTCTAACATTTAAATATAATTAGTTTTAGAACAAATTAGAAAGGTCACAATGCAGCTAAGTAGGTGGAAAACTTCATCTCCTCCCAAGAAACTGATAACAAAGAAAAATCAGTCCAAGGTTCTGGTACACACTGGTGTTGTTATTTAAAATCTGTCTTGGAGAGTTGGCATAAAAGTACAAAAAATGGAGCTGTCCTTTCATAAAGTGAAGAGAATAACATTTATTGTCGCTGAGATAGTCCCAGGAAGGATGAAGCCCTGGCTAGCAGTGCACAATGTCTTTAAAATTCACTGATACTGGAGCTGGGATCACAGACTGCCCTGTCTGGTGACAAACATATCCCTGAGTGATTAAATCTGTACAGAACTACTACTGATGGTTATTCTTCCTGAGGATATTCATGTAAGGCTTGTCTACAGGACCTTTCCTTTTTACATATACTTGGATTTTTCAAAGCACTTCTGTCCCTTAAATTTAGCGCATGACTAGTTCTTTTGGTTGTCATCATACCCTTACGTGTCTGAGTAGTTTCAAAGCAAGGCTGAGTCTGTCTCCAGCCCTATGCATTAATTTCTTTAAACTTCAAATTCTCATGTCTTTTCAATCTATATTCAGAGAATATACTGTTTATTTTGCAGAAAGTATCCTATATTTTCATATGCTAAAGACAGCAGAGCTCCTTTAAAATTAATCTCAACCCAGACTATGGCTGTTCATCTAGTGCTTTCTCCATACATTTAATGTAGACTAATGTGAATCCTATTAGGTTGGCCTGCTCGATGTATCCAGTGCTCTCAAGCCTTGTCAAAGCCACCGCACTCAGCCTCATTTACATCAATACAGGCTGGGGCATGCTCTAACTTATAAATTGGTTAAGTCAGAAACACAGCTCTTGACAAGTGCTAAATGCATCTTACAGCTAATAGCATTTGTCAAATGTCTTTTCTCATTAAGTTCAATTTGGGTCTTATAAGAAGTTCCCTTGGAGATATTAGCTGTTTTCATCTTGCACCATCAGTAAAGAGTGTAATAGTCTTTTAATTGAACCCTGGTGAACTGCAAATGTGCAAAATTGCTAATTTCTTGACTAGATTCTCCCAGGGACATGAGCTCTTGTATAAATTTAAAGCTATCTGATGAACATCACATTTTAAACACACTGCTTGTTTCTGTGCTTCTGTTCTACTTGGCCCAAAGGAAGGAAGAAAATTAATGAAGAGAGCAGGGATTTTTGTTCTGAGCTTGAAAAGGAAAAGGGTAAAAGACTGAGCAACTCCAGGATCTAGGAATATACAGAAATCAATCAGGCATTGTAGGTTGGGAGCGTTTTGCTTATTTCCCTGTAGCTACCTGTGACTCCTACTGTTATCCTCCTCACTCAGCTCTGGACCACCCTGGCGCTGCCCACAGAGCTCTGGCTGTGCCTGGTTCCCGTCCCGCTTGCCCACAAGAGAGGCTCCACTGTTGCGTGGCACGGCGTGGCATGGTGCAGTGCATCGGGCGGGGGGAAAATTCATTCCCACCACGGGTGTTGGGCCAAAAAGGACATGACACTTCTGACAACTTCCAAATAGATCTTCTGGGGGAATATGTCCCCTTCTGGCTATTTGCCACTCCTATTGATAGTTTGGGGGGGCAGGGAAGGAGGTGGTGGGGAACCAATCCAAACTGCTTAGCAGTCAGCAAAAATCCCTTTTCCTCCAGAGCATCCCACGAGGGCACTGAAGGATGAGGCAGAAGGAGCAGGAAGAAGGGAGGAAACCACAGCCTATGGTGCAGGCCCTGTATTTCCACCTTCCCTCTTGTATTAGTGTGAATGAAACAGCAGTTTTTCCTCTGGCCCCAGGCTCCCCTATTCATGCTTCTCCCATCCAGCACGGTTATAGCAGATACTACTTGCTATCTCATCTACTGCCTACAGTGGGTGCAGTGTGATGCACAAAGCTTATTTATTTAGAAATTGTTTGATAGTCTCTCTTTGAAAGTTGATTAGGAACTATTCACAACATGTTAAAAGTCGTGAGACATTAAGTTTCACATAACGCTTCCTGAAAAGTTCTGGCAACAAGCCTGTATTTCAGGAAAGAGTTAACCAGGGATATACAAAGCGAAAGAGTATACATAAAGTTGTCCCCACCTTTCTCTTTGTAATAACAAAGCACAGACTTCATTCAGGGGAAACTTGAGAAAGTCATTCAAAACCAGGTCTTTCATAACATATCAGTACCTTACATGTTATTTTCTACAGATCTGACTGTGCAATCCCCCACTCTCTTAACAATTTTTATACCAAACTGAGGAGGTAAAAGGTACATCTGGATTCCCTCCAGCTTTTTCTTCTCCCGTTATTCAGTCTCTGTTTCTTCAATCTTTGCTAAGCTGCTGGAACATTCCCTAAAATGTCACTAATAGGACTTTCATATTCTACACTGAAAAAATTAATGGAGTAGAGTTTGTAATACAAATACTGACAGACATTCGCTGAGGCAAAGTCATGAGCCTCAATTTAGAAGCTGTAAGCTGTTACAGGTCTATAAATTCCTATTCCATTAATGTTGTGCCACATTTAAATGGGGGGAAAAACCACCCGACCCTCAGCTTTCTAGAGCAGCTACCTGGATTTCCGTCTTTATAAAAATGCAATCACAGATGACCATGGTGCTTCTACAGTTGCTTCTTCTACCCGAGACACTTAAAACTAGGTGAAAATCCAACTCCTTGGCTCTTTACTTGAACTGTAGATTCCTGAGTAAGATTTAGTATTTTTACTTTCACATGTTAGTACCTCTTACGAAAACAGACTGGCAAAACTGCAATTCAGTAGAGACTTAGCTATTACTAATGACTTACAGATTATTTTCCCTTACTAAATCATGTTCTTTCTTTGAGACATCATAATGTGTCTTTCATAAGACACAGGAAAGCCAAATTCGAGCAGAGCAGAGCAGAGAGGCAACTTTGACTCCAAAGGAGAAGAAACCATCCACTATAGATCTTCAGGCCAGTATGTCAGGGGTTGTGCCAAGAATATAGCCATTTTCTGCCTATGCTGATGCCTCCACAGATACCTACTAACGTGTGTGGAAAATACGTTAGAAGTAGTTTCCCTCATGACTCAGCCTTCTTTCTGAGGCTGAAGACCAGAATGGAGCAATGATCTCTGTGCATCCTCAAATACAAATCTTTTACAAAATAATACATCTTATCATAATTCAGTCTGTGTTCTTACACTTTTCTGTGCCTCTCTTTCCTGCTCTGTGCACGGCAATAGAATCATAGAATCATAGAATCATTAAGGTTGGAAAAGACCTCTAAGATCATTGAGTCCAACCATCAACCCAACACCACCGTGCCCACTAAACCATGTCCCTAAGCGCCTCAACTTCACATCTTTTAAATACTTCCAGGGATGGTGACTCAACCACTTCCCTGGGCAGCCTGTTAGCCAATAACATATTTATTTAACACAAAGTCGTACTGCTCAGCAGTAGGAAGTTAAAGATTACTAGGCTTTCATTTTTTGCACAAGGTCCAAGTGGAACAAGAAAAGCTTAGTATTACCTAAAATGTAGTACATTCAAACTACATTTTCTGTAACCAAGGAGCAAGTTGGTGAGGGTGAAGTAAGGCCTCTGTGCAAGTTGTGCATCCTATAAAATTTCAGCTGAGACAGAGAGCACTTTTAATGCTGTTGTAGTATAGTTATGAGAAGGGGAAAAAAAAACAATTCACCAGTCTGAGATAAAATTCAGCAACAAGCCAATAGGCACTGGATAACGTAGGTTTTATATTAGCAGCAGTCTCAAAAAACACTGCTTGCTATTTGACTCTCATCGCTCTCTATGGTTCTACACAGTTAATATTAAGTTTGAAAGCAGGGTAAGATATTAAGAAGTAAAGGTGTATGTTATTGCCAGAAGAAACTGTTCCCTTTAAAATGAGGGGGGGAAAGTATTTGGTTTGTATATTTTTCAAGCAGTAAGTTTTACAGATTCACAAGAATCAATCTGCTGAAAAGTATAGTTACTTGTAAATGAAATAATAATATTCATTGAAGTTCAAGTCCAACACTTGAGAGGGCTTGCCTGCAGGACTTCTTGTTCACTGATTCTGCAGTCTGTTCTGTAGGACCACCTATTCCATTTGAAAAACAACTTGAAATTGAGGGTTAGCTCTGCTTTTCCTACAAAAAAGAAAAAACACCCAAGACAGAATGAGTCAGTACATCAACTCACAGCTGATGATTGATATAAGGATGATGAACACTGTGTCAGTGCACCGACAGTGATGCTTCTGAAAATCTTCATTGTTCAGTGGATATTCTACTTTTTCACCTATCTCCATTTTTGGTTGCCCAATTTGAAAAGCTGTAGAGTAGCCTGAAATCATTTACAGCTAAGGGTATGCCTACTTAGATTGATATAGGCAGTCCTGAGCACTGAGCTGGGTGGCAGAAACTTATGTGTGGAGAAGGAGATGTATTAACTTCATTGAAACTTGCCCCTAAGGCCAGATCTCTAGACTCTAACTGCTTGAAGTAGTAGGATTCACTCTTGAAAATGCTTATGTGAGTTAGATGCCTTTCAACACCTTTCTTCAGTCATTAATATGGAATACTCTGTGAGGTAGAAATTATTATCAAAAGCAGCAGTATAAAAATTCATCAAGAAGTGCTCTGATTACAGGGAAACAGAAGTGTGTAGGCTGGTACTAGGAACTGTGAAAGCAAATGCTTTACACTTGCTCAGAAAACAGCAGAAACCTTCTTAGAGGTGCCCCGCAAGCCAAAGATGAAAGAATGCAAGATGGTTTTGTCCCTGTTTCAGGATAAAGAAGAAAAATAGAGAAACTAATAACAACTTTTAAAAGATATCAAGGATCTATAATCTAGCCCCTTATAGCCAAATCTGACTTTAAACAACACATTGACATAAAGTTTCTACATAAAGATATATTTATGAGCAGGTAGGTAGTGATATGGGGCACAGTACAGAATAGCTTTTGGAATATAGTTGTTGCATTACTAAGAAACTAAAAAATCGGGGGTCTTAGGGGATGGGCTACTCTTTCTCCTTCTTCTTCTTCTTCATCTTCTTCTTCATCTTCTTCATCATCTTCTTCTTCTTCTTCTTTTTTTTTCCAGGGCTTCCTTTAAAGAAAAAGAAGTCATGAGTCTTTTTATAGCACAGGGAAAAACATAAGGCTAAACAAGTTGGCCTGTCTAGACGTAACCAGAGGGAACACTAAAGCCTTACCTCTCCTTCAGGAAGGAGGGAGAGGGTGCGTGTGTGTGTGCAGAATCATAATAGTTACTGTCAGCCAGGAAATGTCAAAAGCAAATTGCACGTACCAAGAGTCCATCTGGAGAGGACCAGCTATGGAGCGAGATGCATATATATAGCTGTCCCTAAAGGAAGCTCCTGCTCACACTGTCTGCACCCCCACCCCGCCTCACAAAATCCTTCTCGCTCTCCCTCGTGCCACTAAACAGGCTCTGGGGTTTCTGGGCTTATACAGCAAAGTAGCAGCTGTGCAGCCCCTCCTTTCATCCCAAGCATTTCAGCACAGCATCCAGCTGCAGCAAATGCCAGTGAAGTGAGGGTTTCTGACTGACAAAGGGTGCTGGCTACAGCACAGAGAGGGCTTCTTCAAACCAATCAACGTTAATTTGGCAGGAAGAATTTAAGACACTGACCACATTTAAAGTTTAATTTTCATGACCTACAGGGAAAAGAAAATCACTTACAGTCATCCTATACCAGCTGTGTAATAAAACCACCCTATGGGGCAGATGTTTGAAACTTGGCTGTGATGTCATCAAGAATTAACATTAACCAAGCTTAAATATAAGTGTCTTCTCAAGATGGCTTTGTAGGCTCCATTTAAGCGACTGTGCATGCCACTAGACCTGAGAGGCATGTTGGTGGTGGAGAGGCCTTTGACAATTTCTCCAGTAAATTTGTTTTAATCCCTCATCTGCTTGTCTTATGCCTAGAAAACATTGTATAACTCTACCAAGAAAATCAGTGTGGCTTGGACAAAACCGTCTTCAGCAGGTATTGGCCCTCCTGTTATAAGTATCTTTGAAACCCTTTTCAAAACGGATATTTCTTCTGTTTCAACACCTCTTTTGCCCTCCTGTACTAGACCAAACAACAAGGTCAAAATTGTGCTTGTTGTCCTGGATGTTTTAGTCAAAATGTCCTCACATTCACCCAGTGTGTATTTATATATGCACATACATTTATTACAAAGGATTGCTGAGAGGATAGTAGTTGTGAAAGTAAATGAAGATATTGAATGGTGCAAAAGCATTGTAACATCATTAAAGAACTACACCTGATGCAGTGAAGACAGGTGGGCCAGTTTCGTTTGTGAGTTTTCCAGAGTACTTGTGTTTGAATTTGTTGCTTCAGCAATGAAGTATTTTGTGCTTATTAAACTACTACCTCTGGCATTATGTGCTTAACTATGGAATAATAAAATGAGAAGGATATCACTTATTATGTAATCCTGTACCATATTTAAAGCTAACTATCTGAGGGTATTTCTGTATAGTGTTGCCATCGTGGGATACACTGAAACTGTCTGAGCAAATCTAACTCTTCCTGAAACTATGGGATGTGAGCCATTGCCATTCTGTGTACTGCACCAAAGATGGCAAAACCATGGAAGCACATTGGAAAAAGTCATGGAAGGGGAAGGGAGATTATGTGAATTCTTTCATTTTCAGGCAGCCTGCACAGGTTTTGGAAAACTGTAGCCAGGAGCAAATTTGTGGTTTTACTGCTGGTGATCTTTTTAAATAATGGTTGGCTTTGCTGTCATCTGTGATTGCCCAGAGAAGTGAGAACGAGAACAGTGCTTCCAGCAATGCTGCTGCAGTACGGCCACATGAGCTGACTCGTTTGGTGATGTTGTGTTGGTTAATGACACTTCCAGGCACAACGGCAGAGAACAGAAATATTTCTGGCTTGTTCAAATGAACAGTGGGTAATGAACAGCACCTCCAGAAATGATGGCACTATGCTGTGCGGTAATAAATAGCTGAGAGCTGAGCAAACGGCTAGCGAACAATCTCCACTGGGAACATAACATTACAAGGAACATTCACTCCTGTGACCTTTTCATTAGATCTGAAACAGTATCAGAAGAGCAGATACTACTTTCAACAGGGGCTTCTGCAAATTCACTTGCAATTGGGTTCACTGCCTGACTTTAAGCTTTTGAAAGGCAGGCAGCTAATCAAAGCCAGAGGCCAGTTCATCCCATCACAAAGGTGTCTTAGGTGCCATGAGTCATAACTCAGTTGAGTTACACTGGTATAAAACCAGCATCAGTGAGATGACAATTTGGGTAAAATACTCTGAGCAAAAGAACTGAGACTTGAAGCATATCAGCTGCTAAGACGTGCACAGCCCGGACTGAGGGCAGCAAAGCAATATACATCACAGAACGGCTTTTGACCACTTATGTCACAGTAGCAGACAAGGACGCTTTTTACAGCAGCACGAGGATAATAGGAAACTACGGCAGAGTGAAGCAAGGTGACTGCTTGTGCTGTCACAGTCAATTTTGCAGGCGTGCAGTGAACAAGCTGTTGCAGTGACTAAAGAATCTAAAAGATAGATGGCTCTGGGGCTATGGCTCTTAGACCTGTCCTCCGAAGAGAAAAAAAGAATAAGCCTGTAATAGCATATCACCCAATGTGCTTCACTCCTCAGACATCAAACACAAGAAGTGACACAAAGCTGCCTTTTTCATGGTTTTCTTAAGGTTCCTAGCTACAGCTAGTTGATGAGCCTGCAACTCTGCAAACTTGTGTGGTACAATTTACAAAACATAGTTTCTATTTTAGGCCAGAACTGTTCATCTGCAAAACCCTGTAACAGAAGGAAGAAAGTAGACACTCCCTTTGATACCCCACATGTGAGCTTTACATTACCATTTTGTGTACATACCAAGACTTGGTTCAGCAGAATTCTTTCAAGTCCTTTCTCTCCCCCACACACATTCATGCAACAGGATGCTATTGTTTTAATATAATTTTTCCTTCCTTTAGAAGCCTTTTTTCTGAATGAAGGATATGATTCTTACCATGTTCACATTGTCAGACAAGCACTTGGAAAGTTGTAAGATGCTGTGCATAGGGCTGTAAATATCTACATACCTTCTTCATATAGCTACCTCTTCAAGCTTAAGTTGTGAGCAACCTGTCGTCTTACGGCACAGCCTAGCCACAGGGACACCTTTCCACAGAGCTGATTCTCCAAATAAGGAGGATCTGTTCCAGGTAGCACACTGAAGCTGAAATTCTTGCTGTGGGAATTACATTTTTCCTACAACATGGTTTATATTTACTTTGTCATGTAGAAAGTAGAACTGTTTCTCATGATTATTCTTCTAATATCTTCCCCAATATACTGAACCTTTGTTAGGGGGGACAAGAGAGTTAACTTCAGGCCATGTGGAGCCCACTTAGTAAGAACAGCTGGGCTGACTTGCTTTATAACATGTTTCAGATCCTTCATGTGAGGCAGCCTGAAATACTGATCTACACACACAGCTTCAGCTTCCTTACTTCCTTTTTGGCATGGCTTTGTTTTAAGTAGACAGTAAAAAAATGCCTCAGATTTGTATAAGTATAAGTTGTTGGCAAATCAAGTGGTAAGGTTATTACCAAGTGGCTGGCTGTGTTAAGCTGGTGCAATGTCCATTGAATGCTATGCTGAGAAAGCAGGCTTTAAAAGTTGGGGAGAAAATAACGCTACTCATCCCACTTGCAGTGTGGAACTCAATAGTCTTGGAGTTACAAACAGCTGAGATATTTTACTCAATAATATATTTGAAGGAAGACATATCTTTGATAAAAATTGCAATTTTCACAAAACAATATGCACCTCATAGCAAAACCATGTATTTCGTAAGAAAACTTTCAAGATAAACAACGGGAAAAATATCACCTCTCAAACATAACTTAGTAATGGTTAAAATAGATAGGCTATTTGAATATTTGATTAATAAATTCTAGATAAACCCTAGAAGGTTCTCCTTCCATTTTCCATTTCCTTCCCTCTCACCACCACCACCACAACCACCACCTTTTATCCATCCAAAGAAGAGGAGAGTGCTGGGAATAAAATGCTTAAGGTGTTTCCACTATGTATTCTCTATACATTTCTTATATCTCACATCAACTCTTTAATTCTAGATTATTCTGTATCTTGTCATGTTTTGTCCTGTTTCAGTGCCTTCCACGGCGACTTCTGTGTGTAAGAATTAGAACATGTGATCTGTTTTTCTTTCCATCACAATTTCTTGTGATCAGAAAATGGGATCAGACAACATACTTTGATAAGTACCCTGTCCCCAGTGATTAATTATGGTGTTTCTCTTAACATCTCAGTGTCTGTGCAGGCTCCTTACTGCTGAAGAGGACAGACTGTCATGAGAGAGATTGTTTTACCACTCCTTAAAATTTAACCTGTAGTTAATAATGTACTCCTATGAGAGACCATGAAAATTAGTCTCTAGAGTGGGATAAAACTGAAACCAGTTTTGAGTTTCAAAGTTACCAATTAATCAAGAAGAGTGAGAAAATACATTTGAGGAATTATTTCCTTCAAGTCTTACTCTTGCACAAAAACTAGGTTTCTTACAATATATCTGCAAACTTTACTCCCTTGATAAAATTAATCAAAGCTTTTCACAGAAGTCGTCTTCATGCATTTATAGGTTGGGGGTTTTTTTGACTGCAACTTTTAGCGTGAAGAAAAAAACAGGAGAATAAATTTTCCTCAAAACTTTTCACAAAGTTTTTATTAATATCATTACATTTTTTAAAATTGTTGTCTACAATTTTAACTAAAATTAAACAATATCGTGCAGAAACATCTGTGGTAATGAATTCAGTTCAAAACTAACAGAAAGTGCTTTAACATATTTACTTAGAATCTCTAGTTTTGTGCACACTTCAAAAACTTGCATTGGCTCAAATTAAGCGCTGGTATGTTATCTGAGCCTTACATAATGCATGTGTTTCTTTTCGAAAGGGGTTTTGAGTTGGTCTTACAGTTTGGGATTATTGATAAAGGAATAGTACTTATTTTGGGCAACAGCTGGGGCTGGGTTATGTTGATAAGAACTCTTTGTATAAGGCCAATGTATGATTCATTTGGAGGTTGGGTGGTTTTTTTCTTTTCATTTTTAACTGCTTCTTATCCAGCTTATTTAACGATATGATTTTGTCCATTCTGAATCCCAGAAAAGCAAATTTTTGTCCAGGCTTCTTTTCTCTATTGAGCGGCATGGAACAGCTGCTGGGGAATTCTAAGCCAGCATAAAAGTGGATTGCACTCCTTCCCTCTCCCTTATTCCTCCCAAGAATTACTTTGCTTTGAAAGCACACTAATTATTCTGGAATAAAGTAATATATATTCTATGATATAGTGTTACCATAGGGGCAGGGGTATGCTGACGTTATTACCGAAGAATACTGCTGTAGTTACACCAGTTAGTTTTCCTATTTAACTTCACTCGCTTTGGAAACAAATCTTTTCCCCCTTCCTTTTAGAGAAGAAAATAATTAAGAGCAGGTGAAGAGGGGGAAAATAGAGGTCCTCCATTTTAACAAGAAGTCCAGCAGTTTCGTGAGTTACAGCTCATAAAAGTGGGAGTTATGAGTTTGCCTCCATCATCAACTTGAAGGGTATTTTTCTTTTCTCAAGAAATATCAGCTCCTTATGATAGGATAAAGCAAGTGCAAGAGTGAGGAAATTAGTTGACTAGGTGAACTGTTGGTCCAGAGAGCAAGATGAAAGATTTTGCTTCTTTGCAAATGGCTCTAGGTAGGGAAATCCTCTACAAAATCTTGCCCACTTCTCAACTGATAAGAATAGTTACTGAAGTAATGAAGATGGGTCATGTAAAGCTGCCATATGGCATACCGAGTAGTTTGAGGAAAAGGATCCCTATTATCTTCTGAAAAAGTATCTTTTGTCTGGCCATGGTATCTTAAGCTCCCCTGAACTGGATCATGCTGATCTGTGGTCCCTGCAACAATCTGGAGTTTTGTAAGACATAGCATTTCAGCTGAAATCAGCAGAGATGCTACACAGTTTCTACAGATTCAATATTCAGTTCCAAGTTGTTGGGATCTTGGAAGTTTCCTAAACGTGTTTTTGGGGAAAAAAGAAATAATTATATGTAGATGGCACGTGTCATCTTGCTGGGATATCGGAGGAGACAGGTTTCCTCCTTAGCACCTGCAATACGTGGATGAAAACCACGTCTCGCTGGATCATATTTTGCAGTAATACACTGAGATGGGAGAAACGACTGTCCTAGAAGATTTCATTAAGATTTCTCACATCAATTTTATTCTTTTTCTTCTCCGTCTTCTTTCTCTCTGCACAAAGTTTAAAGATTTTTCCATTGATGTGAGAAAATGGTGGAACTGCTATGTACAGGCTTATAATATAAATTGAATAGGGATTTTGACACGATGTTTGTGTTAAATCCCACTCTTGAAATTGCTGTCTGATTCTGGTGGTGTGGTGGTATGTGTTTTCCACTGACTCCACTCCCTCTAAAAAGAGCTATCAGTATGACATTGTGGAAGGGGTATCACAAAACCTCTTATGAGCATGGGTGTGAATTATTTCTCTTTGCTACTTCATTTTTACCATCCCATGCCCTGAGGCTGATCCAAAAGATTGGAATAAACCTCATAAATGACATAATATTTTTTACTGACAAAACTGTTAAGCTTAGAGGACACATATCCTGCAGAACACTTGATCCCACAGAAGACTTCACAAATCCCATGCTTAGGCTGACATGAAGCCAATGCTTTTGACTTCTAAATGCAAATCAATGGCACGTAGCTCAGGCATCCTCTGAACTGCGTAGCAGAATTATGCAAAAATAACAGATAGATGTGTGATAGCAGAAATAAATGGAATGAGAGCTCAGATGACTATAAGGGAAAAATACCAAGAGTGTTTTTTATTGTTATAATTAATTTTTTATTATTTTGAAATATATCAGAGTTTTTATGTAAAGAAACCATGGGACGTAGCATTAACAGGGCTGTAGGTCAAAGTCAGTTTCAAATTCAGAGTGTGATTTTTAGGTGTTGCCTGTTTGGTTTTTCAAGGACTAGTCTTTCAGCTTTTGTGCCATGACAGCACTAAAAGGTTTGGTGATGCCAGCACCACAAGATGGTGCTGATGGCTGTCTGTCTGGACATGTTATTTGGCTATGACAGAGATCAGACATGAGGACTTCTTATGCAGTCAGGCATGCAAACTATGCATACTCAAGAAGAGATCAGCCAGAGGCCTTTAATACCTATGAGACCTTGACTACATGAGCACTGAGGAGAAATTGCCAGGCAGACTTTGGAAGCAGAACTATAACCCGTAATTTGATGAGTCTAGAAGATCCTGAACATTGGCTCAAACCCAAGTAAGAAGCAGTAAGATATTAAAAAGCCTCTCAGTTACCAGAGTCAGAAGACTGGTTAATTACTCCCATTTGGGGGTGGATTTTGATCACGCTGTTGTGATTCTACTGATCTCCATACATTTGTTTCTCCCCAGCCCTCCATAAGCTGGATTAAAGGCTACTATGATTGATACATGCAAAAGGTTGAATTCATCAAGCACCAGATTGAGGTCAGAAGGAATTTCCATTAAAAGCAAACTGGAAATAACCTGAGGAAGCCTGGAGGAGGAGCTGAGGGGGAAGGAAGAGGGGGCTGAACAACGAAATGTTTCTCCGGAGCATTTGGAATGGATCACTCTCATATTCAAACTATAAGCAAACCACTCTGACATTGCAATTTGGAGGACTCTATTCCAATATGGTTTCTGAAATACTCTGGTATTCTTTCTTAAGACATGTAATGCAGCATGGAGAGGCCATAATTTCAGGACTCATTTTGCTGAGGGAAAGAAAATGTCAGGACCTCGAAATGTGCAGGGGAAATTAAGACAGAAGGCACCTATGTTTTATCCATTTCCACAAGAAGTAGAAAGCTCCAACCACTCCCTTTATTAGAGGGTGAAGGGAGGAAGGACTTGTTTTTCTTTATTTTTAGATAATTGCTTTCATGGGTTTGTTTTTAATGGTTTTCTGTGATGTTTCACAGCTAAGTAATTTACAAATACCCCTTTAGCCAGGTAAGTCTTAAATAAAGATACAGCCTTTAATTGCAATATTATTATATGGCACATTCATTTGAAAGAGTAATGCACAATCCCTTTAAAACTCACTCACAGCTTTAATTTTCTTCACAGAAACTGTGCCTTAGACAGGAGACATATGTGGAGTGAGATACTGGACCATATGCCGAGCTGACCTAAACCAACATAACTTCATTGACTAACGATGCTAATGTAGTGTGCACTAGAGGAGAAACCAGCCATCAAATATGATTAAAACATTGTCAGCACTCTCTTCAATTCTCCATAGTCATCGTTGCACCAGTTTCATGGCCAACTCTAGCAAATCAGCCAAGAAGGGGATTTCCCAGTATCGTGATCTAATGTGGTCATTGTGGTTTAGTATCTGGAAATGCAAGAGAGCACAGTTGACAATATGGCCTACACGAGAACAAAGAGGCTCTGTTAAGGCCACTGAGTGAAAGAAAACTGTGAAGTTCTTGACGTGGTTCACTTTAAATCATAACCACAAAACATTAATAATAGAGTTTTTCCCATTGCCTTTTCCACTGTCATTGGGGAAATTCAACCAGGGTGCTTCCTGGATACTCCAGGGACTAGTTTTTGCTGGAATGTCTATTCTATACTGCACAATATATGGCAAGCACATCGTATGAAAGGCCTTTTGCATCTACAGCATGTGGAAGCAGGGGTTAGAGACAAGTTAATACTTGTTTTGATATTATCATTTGTGTTATCACCATCTGGTGTACAGTTAAGAAAGTACCTAAAATTATTCTCTGTTACCACCTGGCATTTTCTGGCAGAGCAAAATGTTGAATTTGGCCAATATAAGAACTGCACAAAGAGAGTTTAAACACATTCTGAGATTCAACTAATGCTGCACAATCTAAAATGTCTTTGGTAATATGTATGTATCCCAAGTAGAAAACCCGGGACAGGGGGGGTGGGGAAGAAAGAAATTTTGAAGAAATAGATTTGGAACTTCAAGGATGATCATTACTGGTTTTAATTTGTCTGCAGAAGGAATTTAAGTGAACAGAAACGTAGTAAAAGTAAGAATTGAAAAAGATGCAGTACATTAAAACCACACAGTATTGAACATTGGCAGTTTTCTCTCAAAAACACAATAAATCAGTGACTGATGAAACCCAAAATCTCCGTTTACAGATCAGATTAAGCAGTCAGTACAAATTTATTGCTTTTGGATTAAAAGTAATCACGCAACATTTGTAATCAACACAAGAAAAAGAAAATGCGATGCTTGTAACCAGGAAGGAGCTGAATTAATTGCTACATATGTTTATGCACCCTCCGTGACACTAATCATTCCTGACACACAGGTATCAGGTCACAGATGTTATTTTTTTCCAGTATTTCTACCCCCACACACACTTTTGTTTTTAAAATGAAAAACTCCTTTCTGGCAAAGATAGTATTAGAGAGAAAAAGCATAATGTTTCATTTTAAAGTCTGATAGGAAGCCAGTTTAGGGACATGACTGCAGCACATTATGTTGTGAACTTGGAGACCTCAGCTGTGGAATGAATCAATCTGGATTCCTCAGCCCCCTACTCAGCACAGGGGAAGGGTGGGACTCCATTGCTTCACTTTCAGCATCCCTGGCAAAGAGCTCCTGGAGCAGCCTTCCTTTTGGCTCTGGGGAAAAGGCCCTCGCAGTGTCAGCCTTTGGAGAAGAGGAGCAGTGCTCATCAAAGTGCATAAGTTAAATAATCAAGTTAATGAGAAGCAGGGCTAATAAAAAATGGGGAGATGATCACTGGCACAAGCGAGTGGTCATGCTACATACAAGGTGACACTGTGCGTCTCTTGAGGGAGAGAAGTTTTCAAGGGGATTTACAGTCCTATACTTTGCTTTCATAAGTCAATAGGTGTGATATTTTTTATGGCCCTTGCTTGACCTCTATTAACGTGTAATAAATGTGTAATAAATAGAGACCAGTGTTAAATTTAGAGGGGGGAAATTAAAATTTTTTTGTTTGTTTAGCTCAAAACAAAGGGGAGTGAATGAGGGAATAAGCTTATGTTAATATTGTATTAAGGTCAACCTTTTTCCACTGAGAGACTAGCAGACATAAACAAATGAGTTCTGCCTGAAATGAAATTCAGCAGGTGACTATTAGAGAGTTCAGATTTTCCCATTGGGTTGCAACTTCTGTTATGGAAATTGAGAACATAAATGCATAACTACTCCGGAATTCATGAGTCTGATTTAACTCTGTGTGATTTATTAAGAGCTAGAAATTGAAACAATTCTGCTGACTGGCTTATTTTGATTCCTGGTGTGAAATTCCTTCCCTGGGTTTGAAAAGTATTTGAAAAATGTAAGGTAGAGAAAGAATAGCTCAAGTTTTGACAAGAAGAAGCCCATTGAACTGTGATTCTGTACCAATAAAATTAGGATACACATCAAAAGCAGCAAGTGAATTACCTTTTAAAATCAGTTTACTGTGTTAGAGAATGGTGTGTCACTGTCCAGAGCTACGTGACCAGATCACTGGAGCCTGAGGGAAAACCCTTGTTTGAAATGCTTTCACTGAGGTGAATTACAGCTAGCTTGGAGAAAAACATCTGATTTTTTTTTTTTTTTTTACTCTGTTTCAATTGAAATCTCTGGCTTTCTTCACAAAGAATAGTAAAAACTCCAGAAACCTCTCATGTGGAATACAGGGCAACTTTTTAGTTTGACTTGGTTAATAAACTATGTAAAAACAATACTGCTAGGAAGGAATTATGACCACTGTTAGTACCATGAAGGAGGATTTGAAGAAAAATTTAACCCCGATACTTGGGTATGAACCAGATCCTCTAATCCAGCAGGGCTGATGCAGCAGGTTCCTGGGAACTTCCCTCTGAAAAACCAAGATGGTCCTCTCTGTATCCCAGGAGCTCAGCAGGCACTTGCAAAACAGCAAAATCAGGAATTATGCTGAAGTTGTGAAAGTAGAAAAGCTACTGAAAAGACCATAAAATGAACAGCTGTGATAGACATGTTTTATTGTTTCCTTTTACCAGAAAATATCATAGAAATTATTTTCAACTGATTTATGGGAGTTCACTGACACAGGCCAGAACAGTTAAGATAAATATGGACTTGAGGAGCATTATTGTTCGTTCATTCCCTGGCCTTAAGTATTCTGCCTGTTGATGGGTCCTCCACACGGAGATGGACAGTCCTTGGGCCTTGCAACTCTCAAACTATGGAGCTGGATTCTGCTACTGAAGTAGCACTCTGAAAAAAACAGGGAATGCAGCATTTTTATACATATACATAAACTTATATAAAATAATCCAGATCAAAACAGATGCAAGAAACACAGCGCATACATGTCAATGGTTACAGTAGGTCTGCTGGATTGGAAGTAAAATGGAATAACTGACCTTTTGCTTCCACATTTACATTTGTGCCAAGGTATTTGTACCAGGAGAAGTAAAAGAAAAAGAAACTTGTTTTCACTAATATACTTATTACAGCAAAAACCAGCATTTATTTGTGTTAGTGCATAGAGACCCATGCTGACAGCACATGTTCTGCCGTGGTAGGAGCTGCACAAGCACCTACTGAAAGTCCCCGAAAGATCTATTTGCAAACATGTGGTTGGGGTTATGTGGCTTTTCACCACATTTTGTTTCAGAGAATGGAGGGAAGGCTGGAGCCCGCTTCATTTGTATGTGCTGTAACAACCAAATCCACTTCAGGAGATGTGCTGCTTCAAGTGCATTAAGACAGCTTAACTTGCTCATACGGAGAAGCCCAAGCCCAGTCCTGGATCCGCAAACTTAGCTGGCTAAGGGGGCAAGATGGAAACGGGTGGTTGACAGCGAACAACTGGTATCCACAGTTAACAGAGGAGAGCTGAGGAGACTTGGCTTTGGTCTTTAACATTTAACTAGGTTACAAACTGACCGGCTGAAATCCCGGGACTGCGCACAGCCGTGAAGTTAAGGATTTGCATAAGTGTTTTCAGGAATGGAGCCTGAGCTATCTACCCAGCGTCACGGAGGAAATCGGTAGCAGTGTTGTGAATTGAACCCAGATTTCCTGAACTTCCACTTAGTCCCTCAAACAGATGAGTAGGCCTCCTCCTTCAGAGGGAAAATGTTACTTTAAAATAAATCCAGAATTTCATGTCATTTAGCATTAAATCAAGAATATTTTGAAAATTTGTTGAATCACAATTTTTTTCTTATGGACACTTTTACACTATTTTCTACCAACAGAACACTTTAACCCTACAGTTGCGTGGTTTCTGACCTAATGTAACAGGAGGCAACATTGCCTGAAACTCTTTCATTAGCAGCTAGAGAGCAATGGCTTGCAACTCAATCTTCCTGAAGAACTTCATTCAAGCAAGCTAACAAATATGCTGAATAAACAAGGGAAACATTTTGAAAGATAAAATATTTCAAATACTAGCAGATGAAACACTTATTGTGAAAAAAGAAAAAGCCTTAAGAATAATAAAAAAGAAAAGATCCAGTTTGTTATATCGTTATTATATTATTGCCTCGGAACAATCTATCTATTTTCTTTCTGAGAATATTTTCAAGCAGTTGTTTTTGAGCAATTTTCTTCATATGAATAATCAGTCTTTTGAAGCATGACTCCAGTGTAAGGTCAAAGTTGTTTTTTATATTCTCCAAGCAGCTGAATTGCTCTCTGCTTATGTAATACAGATGTCAAGCTGCTTGAAATACTTGTGCACTTTTGTGACTGCTAAGAAAAAGAAACAAGTACTCTCTACAGCATTTGATTTTGTCGATTTGAAATTTTGTTTCTCATTTAAAATGAATTTGTAAGTCTCACCAAGCTCACGCTTATGCAAAAACTGGCTTCCTTACAAACAAAATTCAGTAATTGCTAAGCTTTTAGCAATGCCTTTTTGTCAGGATTTAACTGTGCTCACAGTGGGGTGAGCATGTTCCTCAATTTTTAGTGAGCAAATTTTAGGCCATTTGGAGTCTTCCCTGAAATACCTTTGAGTCTGACAGGCGACTGAAAGTTTGTTTTTCATCTTGTGAAACACGTACAGGTAATTCCGATCTGAGAGAACAAACTTTTAGTCCCACTGAGCCTGTGTAGGCTTTGCACCATTGAGATGTAAGTTTTTTTGTCTTTTAAAAGACATAATAATAATTACAAGATTAGGAGTAACAGGGATAGTTTATAGCATATTTCAGCTGGGGCAGGTGGGAGAGGAGGATCAGATATATAGGCTATATCCACTGACTTTGTGTAAGCTTTGGAGTTTGCCTGTAATAGACCAAAACCAAATTTACAGCACAGCTTCAGCGGTGGGCTTGTACAGCCCATGTATGCTGGGGCAACGCAATGTCTACATGACCAAAAGGCTTAATCTAAGATAATCACCGCTATTGTTAGGGGTCCAGACCCAGCCTCTGGCAAATTGCCATTTAATAGCGATTAGACTGCTCCCAGTCACACAGGGCTATTCAGTATATCGCCTGGAGTTACTGGCTCAGATTTCCGCTAGCTCAAAGATCTTTGCACAGTTGTCCGCTGTTCTGTGTAGATAACTCTACATTTTGCAGTAAGACAGTAAATATCCCCACTCCACCCCTGCTTCCCTAGTAATGAAATTCTAGAAAAACAGAACTAAGAAGTTTTCTAGAATCTCATAGATATCCCTGGCTAGAGCTGGGAATAGAAAACCAGTTTCCTGGTAGAGCCACAGAGCTTTCAGCTACACACAAAAAAAATGCTCCTTATTTTTCATGACTAGAATAATGTGAACCTTACATCCACATTAACAGCACCTTCACCTGTTTTGATGGTAACAATTTGATCTAAACAACTAATTGTAAATTACACCTTCTCAAGAGGACCTAAGAGTCACCTTTTTCTAGAGATCTGTACATTTAATCTCATCGACAATCACAGAAATTGGAGTTGCTTTGGTAATCTGTTTCATTCGTCTTTGCCTCATCTTCCTCTTAGCATGAGTTTGACTTTGACAGGAAACTAAGGAATTTGAATTGGAAACTGCTGCTGCCAAATTTTTCAGTGTTGTAATTTGGGTGGTTCCTGTCCTCCTTCTAGTTAATATTCATCTCAAAACGCATCTTCAACAGAACACAAAATCTTCCTTTTAATTTGGGAAGTAATGTATCAGAAGAGTTTAATTTCATCACAAAGAATCTTATTTAGCAAGGTGTATACTCACAAAAAAGTCTACACTTGATAGCTGAATTGGTATTATCAGAATTCTGAAAAATCAGAATATCTGAACCATATATCTCCACTTTGGACAAATTACAATCTTTTTCATTTTCTTTAAAGAACATTTCTTTGGAAAGCAGATTCCTTCATAAACTGAGCTTTCCTATCAAAAGGTTGCAGCTCTAACAGGAAAGCTGTATTTGTATAACACCCTAAAATATGGCTCATTTCTTAGCAGATGATGTACAGAAGGCAGTATCTGTCCACGCTGGGAAGTCCAAAGAAATAGAATCTGCCATAGGTGAATGTAGCCTTCAGGCTGTAGAAGGAAAGTAACTTCAGGGACAGAAAATTGACCCAGCAGGGGCAATGACAGGATTACAGAAGAAACAACTCACAACTTGAGAAAACAGCATTGCTGCCAAAAATAAATTAGAAAAATCAATTAGAGATGGAAGATAGGGACATACAGGTGGATATTCTGAAGGAATATCTAGAGAGATAGGGAGAGAATCAAAATGGAAATAGAAAAAGGAGGTGTGATACTTCATTTAGAAATGAGATGTACCCACATTTAAGAGCCTGAATTCTGTATATGTCCAATACAAGGAACATGGCAATTGACTGCCTAGGTAGTTGCCTAAAATAAGACTAAATATAGCCTGAAGTATCTCCGAAAAAGGGTCTTTGGGAGAGTCTGGTTGTGAGAAAGAAACATACTTATTCTATCATCACTAATAGGCTGATGACATAAACTGCTTAATGGTATTTGGTTACTATAATCTTTGCATCTATGGAGGGAAACAGCAGAAGAATAGACTAAATCAAATTGGACAATCAGGAAAGAATTGATGAAAACTAAGGTGATAGAAATGAAAAAGAATATATGCTCAAGAGATTTAAAGGCAACAGAAAAGACAGTTTAGGTGCTGATTTGAGAATTGTGGGTTTAAGAAAGCCGTTTGAAGTGAGAAAGCAGACCCTGATGTTGCCAGAAATAAGAACAGAGAGAACAGAAAAATTCAGGAGGGTAAAATGGAGGATGATATTTGAGTCAAACAACTCATTAAAAGAAGATAATTGGGAGGGGAATGGAAACACAGAGAGGAGTGTGTTTTTCTCTTCAAAGCAAACAAAAAGTTAATACAATATAAAGGAATAAAAAAAAATATGCTGAAGAAAGGCCAAAACTTTAAAGGGAACTTATGTTCCCATATTTATGAGATTGTATCATGAATACAATTTGAGCAGGGATATTTCCCACTAAACCCAAAACTTTAAATGATAGTCCTTCAAAATGTTTTCCAGTGCTTTACATTTCCTGTAATGGAAAATGTTATCCTTCATTAAAGCCCAGCTAGACTGTCAGTATTTTCCATCATCCTCTATTTTCTACTAGGTCTATATTATAATTTAACAACATTCTTGATCTTCATTTTCCCATCAGTCCTAAAGAACTGTACCAATTTTCCCTTCTGTGTTTTCATCAGTATGGAAAAGACTCCTTTCCTCTGTGTGGAGTCCAAACCCAGAATACTTGCCAAAAGCTCAAAGAAGTACAAAAAGGAGAGGTAAGGAATAGACATGACTCTTCTGTGCTTTTACCCCTTCTTGAGTCAAACTGACAATAGAAACATACATCTTTCTGAAGTCTTTCCCTAAATATCTCTAGCTGTGACTATCATGTATTCTGTTACTGCTCATTAATCCTACTAAAGTATCATCTCATAAGCCCTAGTTCATACGAATTCTACATTGACTGAAGTGCAAAGAGGCACTTGCTTTGAGAAAGTCCCTTCTCCAGACACTTTTAAGGAAACTGGAGACAGAATGGGAGATTAAATTTAACAGTGACAGACTCCCAGGAATTACAGTATGTGTGTTGCCTCACAAAACCAGTCCTGATGCTTCAACTCCATTAATTCTGGCTTTCCTTGAGCACAACACATTGCAATCAGCATACACGTTCTTCAGTAAACTGCCACTCTTTATGCTACCTCCGCTGCTTAGCCACTGTACACAATCAGCGCAGGAATTTCTTTTTACTTTGTCACTCACAGAAAATGCATAGCACGTGAAAACCACTCTCTCAGCCCTAACAGGGTCCAGAATATTACGCACAAGTGGTAAATTATTTTGGCTTCTATAGTGGCTCCCTGACATTAGCATCTAGTTTGTATCTCAGTTTTGGGCACGAAGCAAAGCAGCGGTTCTGAATTAAGTTCATTACACCATCCAGAGAGTTGCCTTTTGAGGGCCTTCAGTGGAAAACTCTGCTTGCTTAAGTTCAGGTACCTGTTGTAGGAGAATTGACCTAAACAAATAGGTGGCAGATTCAAATACAAACAAAGTAAGCCACAGCAAAACAAAGCAAAACAAAACAAAAATATTACATTTCTTCACATATTACCTAGCTGAGCTGTGGAATTCTTTGGCATTGGTCAGAATAAAAGAAAGAATTTTGGACAAAGCTTTGCTGTCATCTAGGAAGGCAATTGTTCTGTAAGAGAATTTCACCAAATGGTGAAAATTTGCATGAGGGGAAAATGTCTAAAGTAAGAAAATTGACCCCTTTCCCATCCTTTACTACATTTTATAATTGGCTGATTTCACAATGTTCAATTTTCTAATACAGTTCCTTTAAAGTAATAAACAACTTTTTTGGTAACATTTAGAGACAATGAACTGAAAATCATATGGGATTCCTTGTTTCTAGGTTGGTATTTAAATGAGCCTTTTAGGGATGCCAGCACCAAGCAGAACTGTGCCATCTGCTACTCTCTGACCAGCTTTCCTTTTCACTCTCTAGTCCGCTCACTTGCTCTTATTGCTGTCAAATGCCCATAAGCCAGCTAAGTGGGTGCAAGTGAGCACAATAGGGTATAAAACTGTAAGTGACACAGAGAGAAATGTAACATCAGCTCAGAAGAGGTGGTGCTGGTAAAAAGAGATTCTCACACTCCGATTTTCTTTTCTCTCTTTCCTTCGTAGTATCTATAGCCAAAGCTTGAACCAGGAATAGAATTCACCTCTGTTGGCTATCCACTTCCTAAATTAGCTCAACTGTTTTATATATTATTCACACAGTTAATTGCAGGCATTTTCAAGACTTAGCCAGATTAGTCACCTGTGTTTGTGTGTTTGATTCATTGTCTTTTTTACAGCTTTTACTTAGGTTTTACGTAGCAAGATGAAAAACAAAAATTAATATTAAAAAGCATATTCCAAGAACTAAAACTAGGCTACAGCATGTATTAAGTTACAAGAACACTTCTATGGAGTTATAGCATTTCTACAAGTTGACATACATAAAGTGTGTTTGTCCTTTTGTCTTCTAGGGAGTTGACATGATTAGGTAATCCATTTTATCTGGCATGCCTTTTCACTATTGAATCTGCATGAAATCTCCCTAAATTCTCTTTATGCCTTTCCAGAAAATAATATGAGCTTTTTTAACGTGATCTTTTTTAATGTCTGGAATGTGTTTTCACTTTCTAAGTGCTTTTCAAGGTTGCAATTCATTAAGAAAGTTTTGCTTACAAATACAAATATCAAGAAATGAACCCAAGTGAGTAGAGTAAGGGTCTATGTATGGCATGTCCTTTTGAAACCTGAGATCTTTCTAACCGATTTCATTCTAGATGCTGTTTTTGAATCCTATAACGTGAACTTCTTCCCTTTGGCAAAATCAAACCGATAAATGATGTCACTGAAATGAAAATCCAGCACGTACGAGCATGGAATTTCTATTACTGCCCCTTTATCTCAAAGGGGGGTTTTGCAGCAGAGCTAGGAATGGACCCACACACAGTAGAGGGGAAAGTTGAAGCTGTGTGTTCTGCATTTGCTCCCATGAGCAGTTTTGTGCATGAAATTTTGCGATTAACGGCCAGATGGAGAATCTGGGTAAAAACTGGATAAGCTGGCCTTTAGCACATGCAATTCTCTCCTGGCCTGAAGTACGGCCTGTGAGAACAGACAGTGTGGGAACCGTCCAGGAAGAAGCTGGGAACCCTCACTGCCAGACTGGGGCACACTTTGCTGCCCTGCTGTTAGGCACAGTCACTCTGATCTCAGCTGTCCATCGGCTCCTCCCATGGATTCTTTACTGTTGCAGAGTCAGCAGAGAAGAAATATGTGACTGTACTCCTCTCTGCACATATCTACACATGCCCAGTTCACAGTCTAGGATATACATTTTTAGCAGTGGTAAAGATAGAGGTGATGGGCAGATATCTGGGGAAGCAGAAGGCCTTAACCTCCTACAGCTCTTTGCATTGCTGAATTCAGGCTGGGGTCTTGAGCTTTTTGCTTCCTCACTGTAAGGTCCCATCCAGCCTACCAAGGCAGTAACTGAAGCAGCCTTTTGGTTAAAGTGTTTGGACAACAAACTTCCTTGTGGTACTCAAAAACCTTGTTATCAAGGACTGAACTGAAATTCAAAAATATGTTAAAGGAACAGGGAAATAAAACTCCCAGCTTGCTAGTGAATGTGTTCCCACTGAAGCAAAGTTGAGCTCCACAGCCACTGGGGGAAGAGGTAAGTTTAAACTAAGAACGGTGCCCTGAGGTCAAACTGAAGAGAATATTCAGCCACCCTCCTAGCAGAGTGTTGTCTGAACATGTCCAGTACTTTATAATACTGAATACACCATATGTTTTAAAAGAATACCCTAAAGCTTAAGTCTATGCATTCAAATGTTTGCTGCACTTTTTATTTTTGCATAGTTTTGAAGAATACCAGCATTAACTGTATTTCAGTAATGAATTTAGATGTAGCTAATCAGTCCATTATGTAAGCTTGGCGTTTAAAATCCTTAAGTGTGCTAGTCTAATTTTGGCAGTTAATTTTCCTCTTTAGTGCATTTTTACAATTTCATTTCAAACCAGCTCTCCAGTTCCCCAAATGTTACTTCCAGTGTAAATGATCAGTCTTTCCACATTTAGGCACTGGGGATCAAGATTTGCAAAACAGCCCTACATAAAAGAAGGAGAAATAAAACTCTGGGAGTTGCAGAAAAGAAGTGTTTAAACTTTATGTCTTACAAACATATTGGGGTTAAGCAAGAAAATATTTTTGGAAACTTTCTTTGCTTGAAAACAGAAAGAAATTGTCATTTCAGTAATACCTCAGGGAGGAAAGAGGAAAGTTTCTTTCAAATATTCCTTTGGAAATTAGAAAATGCTATTTTCAACCTGTTCCTTACCATTCTCTACTGTCCATAGAAGACAACTTATATGCTGTACTCTAAAACTGTTTTCCCTTTTTTTGGTGACTAGAAATAATTTCTGTAGCGTAGAGATGCTAGAGTTCTCCATGGATGCATCTTGACGGAGATGGCCACTTTCTTAAAGGCATAGGTGGCATTGTCCATAGGAGATACAGATGGGTGTAGAAGGAAGCCAGATTGGCCATGGAGGTCATTTGGTCCCAGAAGAATGTTTTCTCATATCCTTGTTTATTATTTGGAGCAAATAAGGACCATCTATATTTACAGGAAAGTTGATCATAGTGCAATTAGTTCAAATAGATATTTTTATCTTCCACCCTTTCTAGATGTCAAGAATAACATACAGATGACACAGTGTAATAATTCAGCTAAGGTATAAACTCTCAGAAAAATGCTGTATGGGCTTAGACACTGTATATTTAGAATTATCCTGGTATTTATCATGGAATACTGTTACTTTGCTGGAAGCACTCAGGAGTAAAATAAAAAGTAAAAATACAGAAACAATCATACATTTCCCTTCTTGGAGGATTTTTTCGCCCAAAAAATGGTTTCAGATTTACATTTTATAATTCCACATAATAAGGTTTATCTCAAAACTCAGACTGTAAGTGCACTGCTATTTTGAGAATTGATACAAGGATATATCCAGTACCTGAACCATCCCAAAATGGAAGTTATTTGTTGAAAACAAATTTCTTTTTAGCTATCTATCTAGAATATTTACTTCAGGGACTTGATTCAGTCACGCAGTGCCATTTGAGCATCCATCAGCACTGGGCAGGCAGACGCCATACAGGGTTTGCAGGAGACCTCTGTCCTCGAGCACAAGAGGATGCCATGAACAGGATGCCAGTACCCGCTGGTACTGGGTACCCATGTGTAGGAAAGTGAGTGGAGCTCAGGACATTCTTGTCCATTAGTAATTCACAGACTTGTAAACATATACAGTCAGATGTGTCCGTCCAAACATACCCTGTCCCAACCAAACTGGCCAGACATAAACAAAAATGAGCAATGTTAGTCAATAAAAAACAAAAAATCATCATTGCAGGTTTCTGCACTACGTTTCAGCGGCTCTTACAATTTCTGTGACTCCTGAGTCAGAGTGCTTTTTAAAAATTTGTATTTTTTCCTTTGCTGTCTTCCAAGAAAGTGATGCAAAATAAACTTCTTCAGATTACTTCAAAGTACTGATTTCTGCTGTATCTGAGCAGCTCTAGGGGCATAGAAAAGCACAGCAGAAGGCTTCAATGATAAAATGACTATTTAATTAGAGTATCTCTGTGTCCAAGAACAATTATGAGGAAAAAATGACAAAATGTTGCATGATTGGGTAATAAGTGTAGTGCTGCGTTAATTTCTGTACTACTTCTGTATGGGACAGAGTTTGGTTAGGAGTGCAGGTTCTCAAGGTTGGCTGAGATTTCTTCTTGTTCTGAGTGGAGAGCACTTACGCTAATAAAATGGGCTGGGAGAGGAAATAAGTTACTTTTTCCTATTTAATCAGCAATGCTGATCACCAAAACTGATAATCCAAATTTTTACTGCTTCTGTGTCAATTAGATGATACAGTTAGATTTCTGCCAGAAAGGTTTCCTGTGCTCTCTGAAGACTCATAATGACTCTAACTTTACCATGTTAATATCATGGCATTTCTCTGATTTGTGCTGGGAAGATTTTAACGGAAAGAAACAGTTATGTATCTGTATAAGATCCTGATCTTAATCTAGATTCAGTATACAAAAGCTTGTATTATAAATGTGGGAACAAAAAGACAATGGTTTATAATGGTGTTTCATCACTGTAAAGTTAGACATTACCAGGAAGTCATTGCACTTACTCTTAGGTGGTACTGGCAAATGTGAAATCAAAATTCCAGCTGGAGCATTGGAGCAGATGGACATTTAAACGTGCCCTGCTGGAATCAGAGCAAGAAGAAAGAAAAGTATCAGTTTAATACACTGATCCAGTAATTCCACGTTTGGTTCAGCCACTGCTTTACTCTGACAGGTTTCTTCTTTGCCTTGTAGCTGAGACAATCTTCTACCATCTGTACAAGCATGGAAGACGTTCAGAATGGGCAAATATAATTGGGTCAAGAGATCTAAGCACTAATGCAGGATTTAGGCCCAAGTCAAAAGGAAGTTTGGCTGCAGTCTGCCACCATGAGGCCACTGCATTTTCAAATTGTAGTACAGCTGCCACAGATTGTATTGATTAGAGTTTTAATGTCTAGAAACAGTTGTATACATACAGATATACCAGATGAAACATCATATTCCAGAAGAGCCAATACAGTTGAACCTGACACTTTTTAAAGTCTTAGTAGTGCTCCAAGATATATTTCATTAAACCATTAAGGAGAATCCATCCAATTCTACACTCTACAGCTTATGGGGAGCAAGGTTGTGAGGACCTGAGAAAGAGGACAGGAACTAGCTTGCTCAAAGTTCAGGCAGGTCTCTGCCAGCAGGTTTTGTATTTTGTGGGCTTTGAAGACTGTTACAGCCTTTGTGCCTGTGCAGCTTCTACAAGGACAAAGTTAACTTCTATTCTTTCCATGCAAGGATCATCTTGTCAAGTGCACATCTCATGTTTTTCGTCCCCCGTGCATTTTATTCCCATGCAGAGTGTGGGTCATCTGATACATGATTCAGATCTCTCCTGTAAGGAAAGCAGGAGCAGTATCTGACGTTGTTTACAACACTCTGGTTGATCAACTGTTCCTAATTTCCCCAAATTGTTCCTTTTTCTAGCCCCTTTTTCCTTTGTTCTGTAATTAGGCCCACATGTTCCTATTTTTAACTCTTCTAGTCCTCAGGCCCAAAACATGTTTCCGATCGTAGATGCTGCCCTTCTTTGAACTTTTGCCTCCCTGACTCAGCTGCTGAGTAGCCAAGCACTGAACTACCCTGGTGCCATGCGAGGCTTTGCCACACTCACTCTCTGTGAGCTGAATTCACAGTTTTGGGGCTTTGACCACCTCAGCACCCCATCGCAGCCAGCAGGAGAGAAGGACAACGTAGACGGGAGGGCAGATGGGACTGCAGTGATGGAGGCCACTGTGCTCAACTGTCCCTCATTTTCATCTCATCAGTAGTTACCACAGGGCTGATGCGAGCAGGGCCTTCTCAGGAAGAACACAGTTTCGGCTGCTTGAAGTCCTCTGACTCTTTATGTAGCATGCAAGTGTTTTTGCTAGTATTTTGCTGTGTGTAGCCATGAAAAGTGAATTTGAAAACAAATAGAGCTATTACAGGGTAACTTTGCAAAAGAGAAGCAGCGCCTGACAGGAACAAGAGGATAACTGAAGAGAGGGAACGGGAGGAATTGCAGCAGAGGTGAGTGAATAAAGCAAAAGGGAGGTAAAAAGAGAAAGTGGGAAACAGTACAGTGAGGGGAAGAGAGGAAAGTACAAAGAGGGATAGCAGCACAGAACAAGGAAAGAGATACTGGGAAGAGAAAGGGAAAAGGAAAAAAAGATACAGTGTAAGAAAGTGAGAGAGAAAAAATCAAGGGGAAATGGATACAAAGTGAGTGAAAGAAATCACTCTGCATGTTTTCTTTGGAGTAGACAAAATGCCTGAAAGATTTTCAGGCTGCTCACAAGGCTGTTCCAACAACACTGCTAGCAGCACCCTCGCAGGCTCCGATACCCCTTGAGGAGGTGCAGTCCCAGCCGTGATCCCAGGTGAGATGTGCCCTTGTGTTGGGACATCTGGCTCAATAGCAGCTGATTTAGGAACCAGCAAGCACAGGATTGCATGGGAAGGATCTAAGTACATGAGCAGAAGTAGGAAAACTGCAAACAAAAGGAAAAGCAGAAAAGGAAACCCACAAGATAGTTAATCCAGTCTCAGAGGCTGCGTGGCCCCGTGCTTAGCATTACTCATCAGTCTGTGGGAGGCTGCTGAAGTTCTATTTTTGTCTGAGAGGTTATTGGCTGGGGATACTGTCACTCCTGTGAGGAGGCTGTGCGTCTGTGGAGCACGGGCTGGGGCCAGACCGTCCTGTCCCGTCCCATTCCATTCCTGATGCTCATCCAGCTGCTGTGATCTTCTTCGTAAACAAGATTATTTGTTTGGGGTTTTTTTTCCCTCTTGCTTGCTTCCAGATCCACATTTCTTTTAACATAACAGGAAGGATATCAGACACCTTCAAGATTTGCATTTTTTCCAGTTAGCATGGTGTTTTTCCTACTTATTTTTCATAGAAGGAATAAGGAAGAAAATTTTCCAATTGCTTTTTCCTACTTCTTTTCATTAGTCACTATGTCATTGCCTGTCTATAGCTGTCCATTACAGCCTTATTACTTGTCTCCAGCAGAATATAAATAGTCTCTGTTTACCTGGTTCCTACTTTTGTTCCTATTTAAAACATTTTCAGTAACCTGAAGAATGTCTGCATTTCATTGTGCGTATCACACCTGTGTTACAAAGATTACTAACGAAAGACCCATAAAAGAGTCACTTTTGTCTCACCTTGTGGTGGTGTTCTGTGAGCAATTCCCTCATTGCTACCTTTCTAAGACGAGACAGAATATTTGCCATGAATACATGACAGAGATAGAAAGAACAAAGAACTCTGATACATTTTTCTTTGAGAGACTGTTTATTAAAGATTGCCTATAGCACATGTCTTTACATTTAGCAAGTCAGGCATATGCTTGAAGATTCTTTTAGGAAAAAAAATATTAAATTAGAAAATAATTAAAATTGTAGAAATTCATGAAAAGACAAAGCAAGCGGTAGTGAGGTATTTCAAGCAGAGAGAAACAACAGGAATGTAGTACCAGAGGGCAACTGTGAGGATCTCCATGGGATCTGCATTTTCCATATACATGGTATACACATTTAGGTTCTATACATGGGAAGAAAAACAAGTGTTTGCTTAAGGCAAGCTGCAAGGCATTTTTTGCAATTGTTTAACAGAATAAAACTGCGTTTAATATGGCATCATTTCCACCTTTGCATTTCTGATGTCAAGTTATTATATATTATATATTGTATAATATATATACATATTGTATAATATGTATAGTATACAATTATATATTGTATAATATATATATTGTATAATAATATAATAATTATATATTATATATTATATATTATTATATAATGTACTGGTGTAGCAAGCTGACTAGAAAGGACAAGACTTTTGTATTGTGTCTTTGCATCATGATGCAGCACTGCCATGTTGTGAAACCTAAAACACAAGTGAGGAGGCTAATTTGAATAAAAGAGGTAGCAAATTTTTATAAGAATTATAGAAATGTTCAGATGCCACCCTGCCACCAGTGATGGATTCAGACCAATTCAAAGAGGATCTTAACTAGGGAAAGAAGATTTTCAGAGACAAACAGCTAATAGTTGTATAATTTCCAGTATATTTCAGTAATTGTTTTATTCCTTCAAAAATTTTCCTGACTGGATTCTGGAAAGGTACTATAATTCTAAAAGAATGCACAATTTTTTTTGTTAAGGCACATTTTTCTCTGAGGTATGCATAGAACAATTTTTGCCTTTATTCTCATTATGTCCTTGTGAAGTAGGAAAATTCCTACCTAAAAAAGATGTCCTGTTTTCCTCTCTATAAATCCAAGGTAAAAAAGTGAGAGTAGTACTACATCTGTGCAATGCCATGCAAAGAGAGAAAGAAAGAGATGGTAGCGCAGTGGTTTGCTCAGACTATACAGATATTTTATCCCCCCAAAAAAGTCATCACTTAAAAGTTTAAAACCTGCCTTTTGTTCTAATACTTAGGCATAGTTCTTTAGTCATGTTTCCTGTTAATAAGCTTACTCCAGCATGGTGAAGAAATGGGCCTGTGTATGAAGTGCTAAATGCAGCCATGCACCAACCTATCACTGATTGTGAAACAAAGAACAAAGAGTATAAGACTTTAAGTGAAGAAAAACTAGCAGGATAGAAATGTCATTCAAAATTCTTCTTTTTATTTAAAGGGGAGTTATAGTGAAGACAAAGTCCTAGCTGGACTTAAGGAAAGACTGCTTCACTGTGAGAATGGCCAAGCACTAGCACACTCAGGGTGCCCAGGGAGGCTGAGTCTCCATCCTCAGAGATTTTCAAAATTCAACTGGACAAAGCCCTGTGTAAGTCTGCAATTAGCCCTACTTTAACTAGAGTTTGGACTACAGAGCCTCCAGAGGTCCCCTCCAACGTAATTTTTTCTATGGTTTTGTGATTCTGGAATATCTCACTAAAATCAGTTCCTGAAGAATTCAAAGTAGCAATAGGTACAGGTTAAATCACAAACAGACTACTGGGTGGGCTTTCGTTATGCTCCAACAGTGCCATGTAATGAAAGGAGGGCAAGAAAGGTTGATATTTCACTGCCAGCAGCTGGCATTGTATAAAGAAGGGCAAAAGTGAATGGTTGTTTTAGTTTGTCTAAATGAGTTGTTGGCATATGCAATTGCCCACTTTTAAAAACAGATGTATTTTGTGGGCACAATTTAACATCCATCTTACTCCCTGGCTGTGTGTAATATTGTCATAGTCATGCTGTCACTGAAAAACCTTTAATGCTGGCAGTCTGATGCTGAAATACATTATGGCTACCAGGGAGGGACAGAGTCCTTCCTCACCCAGTTCAGGAGGGAGCCACTTTCCAGTGACAGTTGTGCTCTGCAGGGGCCCTCATATTTCCATCTCAGCTCACTGGGACTACTGAGCATTTGCTTCACAGATGGCCTGCACATGCATGACAAATCTAATGTATTCTGGGCATACTGTGCACACGCAGCAGCCATTTGTCCTGGACTTCTGGGTGTCAGGCAGCTTGGTTCAGCTATTGCCCCAGCTGGCCTGCCTGCCATCTGGAAACCCCGACACACAGCCAGGCTCTTTTCCCTCTTTTCCCTACCCCCTACTCCTTCCCTGCCCACCCTCGTTCGGTTAGCTGTGTGCTGAGGAAGCTTTGGAGGGGTCAGCTCTTCAATTCCAGAGCATGAAGGGCCCGTGATCTTGGCACGCACAGGAGCCAGGCAAGGTTAGGGAAACAGCTCCATGCAGCATTTCCTGCAAGGCACAGCTGTATAAAGACTGGGCGAAACTTACTTCTGCACCACTGCTTAAAATAAGCAGTAGGCTGCTAGAGCAGGTGTTTGGCTTTTTTGTTTAAGGTAGGTGTGATGTGGCTCGACGGTAAGTGAACGGCTGTTTCTTGAAGGGCAGTGTTTTTCCAAAGGAGGGAGCTTATCTCTATGGGTAAATGGATATCTCTATGGTATGGGTAAATGCTCCATTTTAAATGAATTTTTCCTTACAGCAAATGATCCTAGTCACGTAGTCTTGTGAGAATTTTCTGATCTTTTTGCACTAAGCAAAGGCCAAGCTTGGATCTCTGCAGTTCTTGACCCTCAGGCTAACAGTGTTACTCTATGATTATACTATTTAATGTAAAATATTGATGACTGAAGAAAGGTTCATTATCAAACCAAGGTCTATGCTGTCTTCTGTCAGCATGTACCCTGGCAAAGATCCCAGAGTCAATGTGAATTTCGTGCAATTACATCCAAAAGCGGCTAAATCCAAACATGTGGTGCCTTCTCAGCTTTTCTGTTGAGAGGAAGAGACACAGAGAGAGGTTAAATTTCAAGTCCCAAAATTGTAGGATAAACAAAGCAGGAATCCTCTGATTGACTGCTCCATTTCTGGGGTCTTCTGGCAGCAGGCATGATTTACAGTGTCCTCTGAACTCATCAATGGAAAATTGGCATGTCTGCCATCTACACTTGTGCATCTGTTATTCTGTTTCTTTTGAGATCACTAACCACCATTAGGAATCTGGAATAAATGTGTACCTAGAAGAAGAAGTAAGAAAAATTACTTGCCAAGACCTGACTGTTACTTGGAAACTTTTGCACATGTAACTAGAGAGAATATTACAAAACGTTCGTGGGTTGTTTTACAGATTTCGAAAGTGAAGAAAGCACTTGAGTCACTACCAAGAAAAGAAAAACAACCCAAGAGGAAAAGACCACCTACAACTGATGAGGGGCCAGACACCTGCCTTTAATTGAGTGCCTAAAGAAAACAGTATATGGCCTCCCTTTAATTTGTAATAAGTTCTGACTAGCTTTGACACAAGCTATGTGAACTGCCATGTGTGCTGTTAGTTGATGGTAAGAAGGAAATTCTTATGCTGGAGCATGTTGCGTATCTGTGCAGACCTGAAGCGTGGTCCAAAATGTGAAATTGAGAATAAAATCCTGCCTGGCTGAACACAAAATGCGAAAATGTGCAGTACAGGACACACTGGATAGGTATACTATACAATACAATCCTATTGATTGAAGCGTAAGCGCCTTTGTCACAAAACTGCTCATTCTGTGTCTTTCTCCTCCTTCCTGACGCTAACGAGGGAGAAGATAGCGATTTTATGATCTAATATGGAAAAATAGATTACTCGCTTACCTGCTTGGAATTGAAGGAAACACAGATGCAAAAATAGAAAAGGTCAACCTTACCCTGAATTTTTTTTAACTCAGGCTGCCTCCCTTCATCGTTTCCTACATCATTGTATTTCTGACACTTTCTGAAGTTTATCCTAAATATATTGTGGCCAAGATCCTACCCCGCTTTGCATTCCTACCTTTCTATCACTGCTAGAAATATTACTGCCCTTCTATCCTACTGAATTAGAAAAAAGCTGTCGTCTGTGACTGCTTTCTCCATCACCTCACACATCTAGCTCTTCTCCACTCTCCTCTCAAACTATTTCCAAGACCTTGTTCCACTGCCCAAACAGCTTTTCTCTCTTCCTTCATCTCCCCCCCATCACAGCCTTCTCTCTTCTTCTTGAATGCATGAGTGCACATGCACTTTCTGCCAAAATCATCCTTCTAGCTGCTCATTCTGCCTGTCAAACCGGCCTCCTCAGGCCCTTCATTGCCTTCCCCTTCACTACCTAATCCGTTCAAGCTCTTACTGAAAGCCAGTAAGGTCCCTCAGCTCTGTCTTCCTGCTCTGCTCCCACAGATTCCCCCCTTGCCAGCCATGTGAACTGCCCTTTTAGCCACCTCTCGCACTGGCTCGCCTTTTGCCGTTAATGCCGTGCTCCTACGCAAGGAATAAAATTTTTATACTACTGTACAAAAACCATGTTCTTGTACTCCTTTAAAGGGACTAAAGAGTAGCTTGATGAATACTGCCAGTATCTGGTCTATTAATTAAATAATTTGCTATGGTTTGAAGAGTACACTACTTTTTAAGCCAGGGCCATCACATAATTCAGACAGCAAACCTACTTATTCACCATTAACACCATTACTTCAATCATGGGCCTTTTCCAGTCCTCCTTTCTGCTGTTGCTACACATTTGGCATCTTGATCTTGAAAATATTTACCTTTTATTTGTAGTCACTGTTGTGCAGTATCTGCTACAAGTAGCTCAAGATAAAGAAGACAGATGCAATTCCTGAGAGAGAAAACCACGACTCTAGGGTGAGCATAGCTCGGAGAGGAAATTTACCATCAGTTAATTTACTTTAGGCAAGGTATGGACTTATTTCCTTTACAGCTTATTTTGTAAATCCAAAATCCCTGAAAGACTACAAGCTTTGACTTTATACAAGGATTTTTAAACACGGACAATGATGTTACTTTATCATAATTTATGCTTACAGCCTTGTGTTAAATTGCTTTGGACTTACTTCAGAGAACAAATAATGTCAGCTGTTCATTGTACATTTTGCCTTACATAAGAAGGGTCTTGGCTGAATGCCATCATGACATTTGTGGTCTAAAACTGCTCTTCCTTTAAATCAGAATCCATCAGATCATAGCAGTATGGGATCAGGATGAGGAACAAAAGTAGCCCTAGTTATGTGTAATTTTAGATCTCTAACAGTCACCAGATGACTCACTAGCATGTTGACGTTGCTGAGTTAACAAATAAAGCCCTCAACCTTTCAATTACATCTGTTTGGGAAGATCCCTGGGATTGTACAAAGTTGCACTGGAGCTGGAGAAGTTATTCTTGGTATATATTTAGGTGTAAATTAAAGCATAGTTCATTTAAGGCTAAGGTTTGAGTGTATTTCCATACGAAGCAAGAAATATGAGCTTAGGGGTTTAGAGTGCTTTGTATTTGCAAGCTGCTCTCATAAAGGTAATTAGTTTGCAAGAGATCTCCAGTGTGCTTGATATGAGAGACACAAACAGGTCTTTCATCATGCTCATTATACAAGAGCAATCTTTATATCAAGTACCAACTGATAATGTTAATAGCTATGATAAAACACAGTATAATGAGAAGTGCCTTCCAACAAACTACAGTAAATCATGCAAAGCAATTGACTTAAAAGGGTTATTCCGAATCCTTTTATTATACTTTTACAAAGCAACATCATTGCAAGTTGGATTTTGTAGTAAGTGTACAGTGCAGGAGGCCTTGAGAAGGAGGTTTTGCATTCTGCTAGATGAAGACTGCTTAATCTTTGAGAACTTCCCAGCCATGGGCAGAGATATCATTTTACAATGACTATTGTATGAGAACAAATGCAAAGGCTTTTAGATAGACCTTTGTGTAGCAGTGATGCCAGACACTATTTTCTTCTCATCTTACAGCATTAAAAGACGATGTAAAACAGGATGTAAATGATCTTGAGTTTTCTGAACATACAAGAAGGTAATTTTATTTAAAGAGAAAGCATTATTTTAAAAACAAAGGATAGATTCTTAAAAGTTACATGCAAGATTGGTCTAATCGAAAGATAGGAAAAATATTTTTAGGTTATCTTTGGTTTGATTCTTTGTTTGACTCTTTTTTAATAAAACAGCAGCTTCTTCTGCTGCTGCTTTAGCATTTGGAGAACAGTCTCCAACCATTTCTTCTAAGAGTAAAATTGAATAGAAGAGAGTTTGTAGGTTCCGGAGTAAGAGTACAATTATAAAGGAGAGAGCTTATAGGACAGGTCTACAATTAGAAAGTTTTCCATTTTTTGTTTCCATGAGACAGTCACAAAAAAGAAAAATACTTTAAAAATGCATTCCATACACTGAAAAAATAGCAAAAGTGTTTCGGGGCAGATGGGTTTCAATGATTCAAAGTCCAGTGAACCCAACTGAGAGACTGCTGCTGACTCCAACAGAATTATTGTTATCATTTGTTTTAGATTTATTTCACATTTCATTTTTAAATTATTTTAATTTTTTAAATATAAGATGTATTTTCAATCAAAATAAACACACTAAATCCCATAAAATTGCTATGCTTTTTTTTTTTTTTTTTTTGTAATTGCCACTATAGGCTTTGGGTATATCTCAGTGTCAAGAGAGGTTACCATTGTTTATTCTGAAAGTTCTGAAAACAGAAACGATAGGTAAAAAGAAAAGGAATGTACTTTTCTCCAGCTTCCATGCTGATGAGTTTTGTTGTACCAGATTCTTTTGTTAATTTTGTTCCCCTCTGCGTTATTTTCCGTTCCCTGTGGCACAAATGCTGTATGGTCCAGATGATGTCCCAAAGAGAAGAACACTTTCCCACCTTCCAACTATTGAGAAAGAGATATCAATACACAGAAGGAGGAAAATACAATAATGAAAGACCCTTAAACTCAGACTTCTCAGCAGAAGAAGCATAGGAATAACTGAGACAACAAGGAGTCCCGAGATACCCTCTTCCCCTGTCCCAGGTTTCTCCAGCACGTACATTTCAGCTATCGTATGTCCGACCCTTGATTAGTTTCCTAGGATACTCTGACCACATATATGTAACTGTCCAGGCCCTGAGGGCACTGTTAGCCCGACTGTCCCTGCCCAGTCCCCTGGGGCTCGCCCCCACCCTGCCCAGGGCCCAGGACCCCATTTCAGCCCCCTGGGGCCACCAGCCCCTGCCCCAGCAATGCCACAGAAGGGCCAGTCTCCAGCTCCCCACACCCCTGCCCTCCCCACGCACGGGCCCACATCCCAGCCCATCCCCATTCCCAGGGGCCTGCCCATCAGTCTCTGGACCTGACCCTGGCCCTGACCTCTGGATTGACTTCCCAGCTTGATCCCAGCCCTGCTCCATCACCATGATATCGCCTTACAGTCCTGGTCAGATCTGGCCACCACCTCCGGGTCCGTCCTGCTCCCTCGCTCAGGAAGGACAGGCCCTGCCGGCCCTGGGGTCACTCCCGGCTGCCCTCCCTCAGGGAGCAGCCCTCTCTTACTGCTCCCTGGCAGTAATTTCCCCTTCATAAGGAACCTAAATATCCTCTTGCCATTTGTTGAATTTCCACCTTCCTGAGCTGAGTGAAGCACAGTGACCCTCCATCAGCACGGCAGGAGCGGTGGCACGGCAGGCAGCGCGGGGCTGCCAGCACAGCTGGGCAAGTGTGAGGCTGCATGTATGCCCTTGTCAGTGCCGGCCAAAGACCTCCGATGCCCATGCATAGCGGAGCAGGTTAAGAGACCCATCCGAATTAAATCACATAGACCTCAGGAGGCGGGAGGATAAAGAGTCCAAGCAATCCTTCAAGGAACATGCTACTGGAACATTTAATGATCATAGAATCATAGAATCATAGAATAGTTTGGGTTGGAAGGGACCTTTAAAGGTCATCTAGTCCAACCCCCCTACAGTAAGCAGGGACATCTTCAACCAGATCAAGTTGCTCAGAGCCCCGTCCAACCTGACCTTGAATGCTTCCAGGGATGGGGCATCTACCACCTCTCTGGGCAACCTGTTCCAGTGTTTCACCACCCTCATCATAAAAAATTTCTTCCTTATATCTAGTCTGAATCTACCCTCTTTTAGTTTAAAACCATTCCCCCTGGTCCTGTTGCAACAGGCCCTGCTAAAAGTTTGTCCCCATCTTCCTTATGAGCCCCCTTTAAGTACTGAAAGGCTGCAATAAGGTCTCCCCGGAGCCTTCTCTTCTCCAGGCTGAACAACCCCAACTCTCACAGCCTTTCTTCATAGGAGAGGCGTTCCATCCCCCTGACCGTTTTTGTGGCCCTCCTCTGGACCTGCTCCAACAGGTCCACGTCTTTCTTGTGCTGAGGGCTCCAGAGCTGGAGGCAGTACTGCAGGTGGGGTCTCACCAGAGCAGAGCAGAGGGGCAGAATCACCTCCCTCAACCTGCTGGTCACGCTTCTTTGGATGCAGCCCAGGATACGGTTGGCCTTCTGGCCTGCGAGTGCACATTGTCGGCTCATGTCCAGCTTTTCGTCCAAGTCCTTCTCAGCAGGGCTGCTCTCAATCCCTTCATCCCCCAGCCTGTATCAGTCCTGGGGGGTTGCCCTGACCCTGTACTTGGCCTTGTTAAACTTCATGAGGTTCACATGGGCCCACTTCTCAAGCTTGTCCAGGTCCCTCTGGACGGCATCCCATCCCTCAGGTGTGTCAACCACACCACTCTGCTTGGTGTTGTCTGCAAACCTGCTGAGGGTGTAGTTGATCCCACTATGTCATTGATGAAGATATTAAACAGTACCAGTCCCAATACAGACCCCTGTGGGACACCGCTTGTCACCGATTTCCATGTGGACATTGAGCCGTTGACCACTGCCCTCTGGATGCGACCATCCGATCAATTCCTCATTCACCAGACAGTCCACCCATCAAATCCATACCTCTCCAGTTTAGAGAGAAGGATGTTGGGGGGGGGAAGGGGTGTCAAAGACCTTACAGAAGTCCAGATAGACAACATCAGTAGCTCTTCCCATGTCCACTGATGTAGTCACTCCATCACAGAGGCCACTAGGTTGGTCAGGCAGGAATTGCCCTTGATGAAGCCATGCTGGCTGTCTCAAATGACCTCCTTGTCCTTCATGTGCCTTAGCATAGCTTTCAGGAGGATCTGTTCCATGATCTTCCCAGGCACAGAGGTGAGACTGACTGGCCTGTAGTTCCCCGGGTCTTCCTTTTTTCCCTTTTTAAAAATGGGGGTTATGTTTCCCCTTTTCCAGTCAGTGGGAACTTCACCGGACTGCCATGACTTCTCAAATACAATGGATAGTGGCTTAGCAACTTCACCTGCCAGTTCCCTCAAGACCCACGGATGGATCTCATGGGGTCCCATGGACTTGTGCACCTTCAGGTTCCTTAGATGGTCTCGAACCTGATTTTCTCCCACAGTGGGTGGCTCTTCATTCTCCCAGTCCCCGCCTTTGCCTTCTGCAGCTTGGGCAGTGAGGGTCGAGCACTTTCCGGTGAAGACCAAGGCAAAAAAGTCATTGAGTACCTCAGCCTTCTCCATGTCCCGGGGTAACCAGGTCTCCCATTTCATTCCGGAGAGGGCCCACATTTTCCCTAGTCTTCCTTTTATCACCGATGTACCTATAGAAGCTTTTCTTGTTGCCCTTGATGTCCCTGGCCAGATTTAATTCTATCAGGGCTTTAGCTTTCCTAACCTGATCCCTGGCTGCTTGGACAAGTTCTCTGTATTCCTCCCAGGCTACCTGTCCTTCCTTCCACCCTCTGTAGGCTTCCTTTTTTCGTTTGAGTGTGTCCAGGAGCTCCTTGTTCATCCATGCAGGCCTTCTGGTGTTTTTGCCTGATTTCCTCTTTGTTGGGATGCATCGCTCCTGAGCTTGGAGGAGGTAATCCTTGAATATTAACCAGCTTCCTTGGGCCCCTTTTCCCTCCAGGGCTTTGTCCCATGGCACTCTACCAAGCAGATCCCTGAAGAGGCCAGTCTGCTCTCCTGAAGTCCAGGGCAGTGAGCTTGCTGTCCACTCTCTTCGGTGCCCTGAGAATTCTGAACTCCAGCATTTCATGGTCACTGCGGCCAAGGCTGCCCTTGAGCTTCACATTCCCCACCAGCCCCTCCTTGTTGGTGACAACAAGGTCCAGCATAGCACCTCTCCTCATTGGTTCCTCTGTCACTTGGAGAAGGAAGTTATCATCAACGCATTCCAGAACCTCCCGGATTGCTTATGCCCTGCTGTGTTGTCCCTCCAACAGATATCGGGGTGGTTGAAGTCCCCCATGAGGACCAGGGCTTGTGAATGTGAGGCTGCTCCTATCTGTCTATAGAGGGCCTCATCTGCTCGGTCTTCCTGGTCGGGTGGCCTGTAGCAGACCCCCACCGTAATGTCACCTGTCTCTGTCCTCCCTTTAATCCTGACCCATAAGCTCTTGGTCGGCTCCTCATCCATCCCCAGGCAGAGCTCCATGCACTCCAGCTGGTCACTGACATAGAGGGCAACACCCCCTCCTCGCCTCCTCTGCCTGTCCTTCCTAAAGACCCTGTACCCTTCCATTCCAACACTCCAATCATAGAAGCCATCCCACCACATCTCCATGATGCCAATAAGATCGTAGCCCTGCAGGCATGCACAGGTCTCTTAACTCCTCTTGTTTACTCCCCGTGCTATGTGCGTTTGCATAGAGGCATTTAAGTTGGGCCCCTGATGAAGCTGTCTTACTGGCTGCTCTTCAGGTGCTCTCCTGCTAACCTGTGATCCTTCTCCAGGCTCTGAATGCTACATATATTTCACAAAAGGTCCAAGGAGTCACAGTGAGAGGGAATTATGTGCTTTAATGCCTAATAATCTGTGTTTTCTTCAAAGGCACCTGCAAACTGCCAAAAAATCACTAAATATGAAAAATATATTCTCATAAAGAACAGTAGTCATTTGCAGTTGCCAGGGAATTAATTACACTGTCCCACAGGACTTTTTTCCTCAGAAGATGACAGTGCTGTTCCTGACCAAGAAGTGAGTATTGTCTCAAGAAAAGCTAGGAAGGAAATGGGACCTTTCTCAGAACACTCTAACGCAGTTACCTTGCCGCTGGGACCCAGATTGTTCTTCTGTGGACAAGGGAGCTTGCCAGGCTGGCTACCTCTGCACTGTGGGGTCTGTTGGACACCTTAACCTGAATTTTGAATGAAAACAGCTGTAAAAAATTATACTTGCAAGGAAAAAAAGAAAATCAAGACAACCGAAGCACACTTCCAGACATTTCCAGGCTTTCCACTTTAACCGAGCTGACTGCCTTACCAACTACCATTCTCCCAGACTTCTGCTTTGAAGATGTGTCTTAGTGTTAAAGACTCTTGTTGTTAATTGCATGTGGAAAGCCTAAAGCTTCAACTTTGAAAAACAGATGAAGTTTGTACCTGACTGAAACAAAATATCTATTCTAAGCAGAGCTAAATCAAAATCAAGGAAAAGGCATACATCAACACTGAAGCTATTCCTCTTCTAGCCAACAGAATATCACTGTTTTCACAATTATATGGCACCAGAGTTAGGCTTGTCTGTTATAGCCAATTCATAGACAGTAATATTTTTCTTCTCTTATAACTGTGCTGCACCATGTTAAATGAAGTGTGTGTAAAATAACTAAGAGATGCAATAGCAGGGTGGCATAACACCCTGCAAAAATGTGAGTAATGGAGCCTTAAAATAGCACACTAAGTAGGGTCTCCCCTACCTTTAACAAATTTCTTAGATGTTACCTTTAGAGCCATACTCCTAAGCCTCTGTCTATGCTGAAGGCAGGTGAACCATGTGTGAAGAGTGAGTAAGACCATACAAATATGATGATTTAACTTTTTTATAGTTTTCAAAAATGTGATTCAGTGGTGGCAAGAGCAATAAGATGCTACTAGCTTTCCCAACCCACTGTGTTTGTGAAATCCCACACCCTTAACCAAGCAAGATTTCTCTTTGCCGGTATTCCCAAGCCATCCATGGAAAGCAGCACAATCAAAAGCAAAAATATTTTCTGCAATAGAAAAACTGACAATGGTTCACTGAAAAGTAAGGCAACTCTGATAACTATCTCTTCTTGGAGTTAGGCAGTATCTAATAAGGCAGGTTGGCAACTTCAGAAATTAATTTTAATGCAAGTTATTTTTTAAACAGTTATCACTGTTTCCAATGCAGTTTCACATAGCATTTCAACAGAAGATAGATTCAGCTCATTATTTAGATTGTTTTATAATTAGTTTTAAATAGATTTTTTTGGTCCCTATTTAATTTTCTCACTGAGAGGTTTTTTGAATAATTTTCATCTTCCCTGCAATGGAAAACACTCTCTCTTTCAGAGATTAGATTACCATCAAGTGACCCTTCTTTGTCAGGGTCACCTGCCTGATAAAATGGTTTCCTGCTACAAGCACTGGTAGCAAAGCAAAAGTTACAAAGCAAGGGAGTTACTGGGCCTCATTGCCTAACCCTCTGCAGTTTCCATAAAGCCGGTATATCATCCAGGTTTTCAGTGTTACTAATTCTGATTGCTCTCGCTGTCCTCCAGAAGGCACTCATCCAAGACCTAACCAAACAGCAGGGGTTCTCAAGCTTAAAACACAAAGCAACTCCTTTTGAGAGCTAGATTAGTTGCATCTAGAAAACACCTTTTATTGCCACAAAGGCACACAAGTTAACGCTTGTTAACTTTCTTTCTTGAAATAAATTGAAGTCAGACAAGAAAGGAGAGTGAACGATGAAAGTTTTAGTAACCAACAACCATTATTAACTTTTTAAATTTTTCCTCATTGAAAAACAAATACTCTTTCAGCTTTTTAGAATGAAAGTTTATGGTTTTTTCTGACTTACCAGCTTCATAAATATCCTTCGTACTTCTGTCACAGAGGTAGTAAATTCAAAGCCAAAAGTGGATGTTACCAAACCAAGACTTCTGCAAATTATTCTGCACCTTCTTGAAATAATCAAATCACAGTCCGAAGGGATGCTTAATTAGACCTACTTTCACTCCACTAGAGTAACTTATTTACATTTTACTAATGGGCAATAAAACCTGGAATGTACACAGAGCATAAATGTTTTGCTAAAACTTCCATAAAACATGCAAGCTTTCCAGAAAACCATACTCTAATGCATCTGGTTCTTCTAAGTCTTGAGCTATACAAAGTCATGTTTAATCAGTATAGCACTAGTAGCTCCCGTGTTGCAAAGACTTGGAGGGGGGGGTGTTAATGTTTCATATTGTAAGTTTTGGAATTTTTCTTTTTTAAACTTGTGTCTCCTAAAACCATGTATGTCCTGGAACATCAACAGTGGACAAAAAAGAAAAGTTTCCAAAGCTTTATAATTATAGAGGGAAGCTGAAAAACACAGTAAGAATGTCTTAATACGTTAGAAACAAAACCGAGAAATTAGAACAAGATTGTGAATCACTTTTTATAAAGTATAATGATTTCAAAGAAGAAAGGAAGTCGACTTACATGTTTAAAAATCTGGTGAGACATCAACATGGTTTACCTACTTACTTTTCAGAGTAATTCTTTTCAGCCTGTAGAGTCAAAAAACTGGTCCTTATCTCATTAACTCTATCAGGAGTGGCATCAGTGTACGTTTAATCAGAATCATGCCTCCTGGAATGGGAGTGCTGCATTTCAGTACTGATTCAGTTGCCAGAACACAGGTGTATAGGGACATTTGAGATGCCCTAGGGATCCCACCTGGCCCCTAACTGCTGATCCAGAAGGACACAAGTTTCCCATAGGACTTTTGTCAGTGCTGCCAAACCTGCGTGGATGTCACAGCTACTCCAAGGCATTTCCAGTGACACAGCGTGCTTGTGCTTAGGCAACTGAATCCTGCTGTTTTGGACTGACTCGGCACAGCACCAAGCCCTCTGCGTTGCTGTTGTAATCAGCAAGTAAGAGTGGGGGTGCTTTTAGCTTTTCTACTTTTTGAGCCTTGAGGTTTTCTTTATGCAGATCATCTGCCTGTTCAGCTAGAATTAAAAAGGTCTCAGTGACCTTGAATGGTGAAAAGAACTAGTAGATGATCTTTAAAATGAAGAAACGTGCAAGCCAACAAAACATTTTAAACGTGATATATGCTGCATACATCCTTATTTATGAAGGTCCGCATGAGGAAAAAACATGCAAATGTTTTATTGGGGAGTAAGGAAGCTGTGTAAGACGCTTGACTCCCTACCCTTAAATAAAAGTCGGAAAAACACAGCTGATCTGTCTTAAAAGAGAAAACCAGCTCCATTCCATTGACATTTCTGAAAGCTTTTCATGAACTTCTGTAGGAAAGCACAGGAACACAAGCCTTGCACGGTGACTGCACGTACTCAGGAATTGAGGCAGGTACTCCTAAAGTTTTTTTTTAATTTTGAATGTCATTAATTGGTGTGTAAATTAAAACAGCAATGTGCATATAGCTTCCAGATGCTTGAAAGAAAGCTTGAAAGGAGGAGTTCTGTATGACCTTGTTTCACTGAGCCAGTAAACCTCACTGGGACAGTGGCTAATGTTGGCCACTCTCCATCGCAAGGAGGTCTACAATGACATTATAGACTTTTTACTTCACTGGTGGAGGGTGTAACTGCATAGAAATCCACAGGAGAAAAAGAAGGAAAACACAAGGAATAACAAGACAAGAACATTTGGAACTGGAAGGAGTGGTGAGAGGAAAGGCTTCCAAAAGATAGAGAAGTAAAGCCAGGGAAATTACTCAATCCTTAGGCTGCTCTGGAAGGCATAAAGCAGAGCAAAGCCTCCCTCTCAGTCGTTAGATGCCTGGTGCCACACAACTGCATCGAGAAAATGTGCTAATGAATTGAATGCAGTCAAAGGAGACAAGGTTAATACATAGTAAAATGCACCTGTTGACAAGTACTTTAGTTATGACTATTAAAGTGCTTTATAGGGTAATAACTGCTCAGTAGCAAACTTAAAATGAAAATAATAGAGGTTTAATAACAGTAATCATGTCATTGTTATTAAAGGTTTTAGCATGTTTTAAATTGAAAGCTTAAACTCCCCAACAGAGAACAAATTATTTGGCCAATTCTGCAAATATGTGTTTAACACTTTCTGGCTACTTTACATTAGTTTGACACTGTAAGGGAAGATGGTGCTCAGTCCCCTACGTGGACATTGTATGCAACACACTGGTTTTACCTTGGACTAAATTTAATCCGCTGGCCAGACCACCCCCATCATGTCTAAATCTGCCAAAAGGACGCGTTGTTGTCTCCATTAGGAGCTGGAACGCGTTTGCTGTGCAACTGGAACAGACGGTCTGCCTTAGGTGCCTCTGAAATGAAACCTGTTCACAGGTTGTCGTGGTTTAACCTGGCAGCAGCCAAATACCACGCAGCCGCTCACTCACTCCCCCCACCCCCAGCGGGACGGGGAGAGAATCGGAAGGGTAAGAGTGAGAAAAACTCGTGGGTTGAGATAAAGACAGTTTAATAGGGAAAGCAAAAGCTGCGCACGCAAGCAAAGCAGAACAAGGAGTTCATTCACCACTTCCCATCGGCAGGCAGGTGTTCAGCCATCGCCAGGAAAGCAGGGCTCCATCACGCGTAACGGTTACTTGGGAAGACAAACGCCATCACTCCGAACGCCCCCCCACCTTCTTCTTCACCCAGCCTTATATGCTGAGCATGACGTCATATGGTATGGAATAGCCTATTGGCCAGCTGGGCCAGCCGCCCTGGCCACACTCCCTCCCAGCCCCCTGCACATCTGGCAGGGCATGGGAAGATGAAAAGTCCTTGACTAGCATAAACAATACCTAGCAACAACCAAAACATCAGCGTGTCATCAACATTATTCTCACACTACATCCAAAACACAGCACTATACCAGTTAATAGGAAGAAAATCAACTCCATCCCAGCCAAAACCAGGACAGTATCCACCCCTTATTCCATACCATTTACATCATGCTCAGGTCCCACACTATCCAATACATTCTCATTACCCACCATCCCCCTTCCCATCTTTTGATATAATACACAGATATCATTCCCTTAGTCTATGGACCACCCCTGTAAAATGTCCACAAAATATCCATAAATGTCCACAAAATGTCCACTGCGTTCATTTAGTCCATGACTTCGGGCTCCATCTGTTATGGTGGTCACTCAGGTCAGCAGAGGTGGTGTGTTGCATGGAGTTACTGGGCACCAAAGCCAGCTCAGGTCGGGTCACTGCTGCACTTGCGCTGCTTCTTGTACAGTTTGTCCTCCGTTGGTTCAGGTGGTTCCTGCTATAGTAATTCCTATAACATGCAACTCAAATCATGGGTTACAACAATTTAAAGGTATATCCATTACAATCTCCACCCCTGGTCCCTTTGGGCCAGACCATAGGGTTTAACATTGTAATGAACTCCTCCCCTTGCCCCTGCTCCGGCTTGGATTTATCCACAGACTGCAGTCCCTTAGGGGTCTACCTGCTCCAAGTGGAGCCTTACCTATGAGCCACAGTCTCTCCAGAGGTATACCTGCTGCGGCACAGACTTGTCCACAGCCACAGTCGCTTCGAGGTGCACCAGTTCCAGTGTGGCCTTCTCCATGGACCACAGTCCCTTCAGAAGTAAACCTGCTCTAACTTGGCCTTACCCATGGCTGCAATCTCTCCAGGGGTGTACCTCCCCTGTCATGGGCTTATCCACGGCCACACGCTTTGAGGTGCTCCAGCATGGCCTCATGCACAGCCACTGACGCTTCAAGGTGTACCTGCTGCAGCATGGACTTATCCACAGCCACAGATGCTTCGAGGTGTACCTTCTCCAGTGTGGACTTATCCTTAGGCCACAATCCCTTCAGAGGTATACCTGCTGCGGCACGGACATAATCACGGCCACAGACGCTTCAAGATGTACCTGCTTGGGCATGGGCTTATCCACAGTCACAGACGCCTCGGGGTTTCCTGTCCCACGTGGACTCAGCCACAGGTCACAGTCCCTTCAATTCGAGTTCACGCTGCAGTTCCAGCCTGTCCAGCACAGCAGCACAGAAGCAGCAGCGATGCCCTGGCCATCTGCCAGCCCAGGCACATCCCCATTGCTGTTATCAGAATGTTCCCAGGCACAGCACAGTAAGACGATCAGCAGTGCAGCAGTACAGCAAGCAGCAAGAGCAAAAAAAGCAGCCACTAACGAGCACAAGACTCTAATACACATTAAGGCAAGCAAGTCCCGTGGCAAGCACAAGAGCCTGCGAATTAATAGCTAAACAGCAGTAACAGCTATAAATTCAATCTAGCACATTCCAATCAAACCTGTCGTTATCTCGAACCCTTCGAGCCCCACGTTGGGCGCCAAAAAGGACTGTCGTGGTTTAACCTGGCAGCAGCCAAATACCACGCAGCCGCTCACTCACTCCCCCCACCCCCAGCGGGACGGGGAGAGAATCGGAAGGGTAAGAGTGAGAAAAACTCGTGGGTTGAGATAAAGACAATTTAATAGGGAAAGCAAAAGCTGCGCACGCAAGCAAAGCAGAACAAGGAATTCATTCACCACTTCCCATCGGCAGGCAGGTGTTCAGCCATCGCCAGGAAAGCAGGGCTCCATCACGCGTAACGGTTACTTGGGAAGACAAACGCCATCACTCCGAACGCCCCCCCACCTTCTTCTTCACCCAGCCTTATATGCTGAGCATGACGTCATATGGTATGGAATAGCCTATTGGCCAGCTGGGCCAGCCGCCCTGGCCACACTCCCTCCCAGCCCCCTGCACATCTGGCAGGGCATGGGAAGATGAAAAGTCCTTGACTAGCATAAACAATACCTAGCAACAACCAAAACATCAGCGTGTCATCAACATTATTCTCACACTACATCCAAAACACAGCACTATACCAGTTAATAGGAAGAAAATCAACTCCATCCCAGCCAAAACCAGGACACAGGTACTGAAACCACCCTGAGAACAGAAATGAAATGCAGCAAGTGGGGACAAGCAGGGGAGTTTGCTTCGAAGCCGTACTACTGCTCTGAACGAAAACAGAGCTGTAGAAAACCCTTTGCTCCTTTTCTTTGCTAATTATCTTAAAGTCTGAGTGTGATCCAGTTTAGATTACAAATGATCTGGGGAAAGAGCCATGCAAAATGATGACAATTTAGAATAGTTTAATAGCGTAAGGTACTCAGGATAACGCTTGTGTCTTGTTGCCTTGTGAGAGGGGCAGGAACGCACGAAGCTCTGGTCTTCCACTGGCTACAGGAACAAACAAGCCATGGAGCCTGCTGTGGAAATAAAGGTGTGATGGGAAACCAACAGAGGGGAAAGCCATGAGGTTACAGATGCTTCGTTAGAGCTGCTGGGTGAGAAGCTGAGATGTGACAAAGCCATTCTTGCTGAACTGATTCTGGTTCTCATGTATTTATCCTTACTTCTCCCTCTTTCTGCTGGGGGAGAGAACAATAAATATGGAACAGATATGACAGGCCAGGAGAGAAAACTTTTGCTCTCTGCTGAAAACTACTGACATTCACAAGAAAATTTTTGATTGAAAATGTTAAATTTTCATTATAAAATCAAATTTAAGCTTTGAAAAAGAAATAAAAACAAGATGTTGGCAGCCATAAAGAAAACATCAACAGTTTAAATCTGTCAAAACCATGAAAAAAAATTAGTTCTCAGCTGAAAGTCTGTGTTTTTTTCAAAGAAATTTTTGTTATCCTTTTAAAAGGAAAGCACATGTTCACAGGGTCTGGGTGTTTCTGTGAAAACTCCCAACTTTCCGAAGGGATGGAGGTGTGGAAAACCAAAAGCAAAAAGATGCACTGGTAAATCTTGAGAAATTTCTCTGTGACCTATGTAAATGTTATCTTATACAGTTTTGTGACTATATTAGATGCTTTTGCTACATTTTTTTCCTCAAAAAAGCTTAAGGATGTCAATTCCGTGTCAGATTAAATATCAGGACTTATTCTTTGGTCTTGAACAGTCTCTTGCAGGGGCAACAGATTTGTTTGCAACCCACTGCAATGACTGGAAATTTGGAGAGTAAATTTGAGCAAGATATATGCTTATGTCTGTTTCCATTTAAATTTAAAGATGTACTTCTGTGCTTGTTCTTACCCAGTGCTGCAACGCTAAACAGTTCTCCTGTCTACAGGTGTCAGGAGTTACTTGATATATTGGGATATTTGTGATGTTTATCTTTGAAGAGCTGGATTCCAGCACTCTCCCAGTACTTCAAGCAGTGTCACGGCTTCACAGGTACTGCTGATCCAGCAGATGTTAGGAAGCCGTGTGCTTGTCAGGTACCATATGGAGATTCCCAGAAGAAGCTGAGCACTCTCAAGTTATTGCCTTCCCGGAGTTTCAGGTCACTGAGAACCATGCAAAACTAACCCTTTATTAGATTTAATAATTTTTTTTTTTTTTTTTAATTATAGAGCCAAAAGAAGTAATGACACATGTGCTGGCTCCAATATTTCCATTTCAATCCAGCCCAGCTTCTGAGGATGTTACGTGCATGGCCTCTTTTGGACATTGGAATTAAAAAGAGTATCTGAATAAAGCTTCCTTTTATTTGAGAAGAGAAGCATCCTTTTGAAACTGTCTCAAATATCATACTTGGCTGCCAGCACATTTTGGGAAAGACAGGTGAGAAGTGAAGCACATTCCTTCCATTATGCCTTTTGCCACAGTGCCCAGCTTTATCATCTGGGCAATTACATGTCTTTGAAAAAAAGCTCAAATACCATTACAGTTTTGACTTAAACCAAGACAGAAAAAAAAAGAGTATTTTAAGCTTATTACATTAAAACTTTATCTCTGCTTCACTTTGGTAGGACTACAATAGTATGTAAGGAAAGCAGCATATTTTATCATTACATGGGGCCTGATTCTTTCTTAGATCATGGGATGACTTTTAACACACCACAATTTCAGTACAAGAGGGTGAGAGATGGGAGCAATTCGTGGGGTCCGTTGAAGGTTGTTTCAAGTGTAAATAATTCCTTTAGATTTGTGAGTTACTTTCAATTGGGTTTTGCATGTCAAAGAACCTCTTTCCTTTTATTATCAAAAGTATGAGACAGATACATGTGAAAAACCTCTGCATTGGAACATGCTTTGGAACAATCTGGGCATATAATACTCTTCCTTAACTGTTTACATCAGTATCCTATATTGAGTGCTCAGGTACCGTAGTAATAGATGATTTCTGAAATGGCAGTAAACAACTGTGCTCAAGGAATACTGCCTGCCATCGTAACTGCTGGATACACCTGGTCTGATTTTCTTTTCATACATTTAACTGATATTTTTCTTCAACAGTTATACACAGTTTTTAATAACTACCTAAACGAACACAGGCACTATAGGAAGTGTCTTGTGCACAAAATGCATTAAAGAGCCAAGCCTGCCTTTGGAGGAGCCTTACAGTCATACGATATTTCATCACAGTGCTGAAGATAGAGAGGGTCTTTAACAGCAGTGGAATCACTCCTACTATTCAACTTCACATGTTTTAGGGTGGGTTTTTTTTTAGTTTGCTAGGTTTCACTATCACATGTAAGTATTTTCATAGTCCTGTGCATGCTTCGGTTACCCTGTTTATGGCGCTCATGCGTGTCACAGGAGGGATTAACAGGCTCTTCAGGAGGGTGTTCATGTAAGGGGAGCAGACACGGGATTGTTATGTGCTGGTTGAACAATGCTTACATTGCATACCAGCTGTTCCTCAGGCTTTGCAAAGAGCTTATACCCATCTTAAACCCCACTTAAGCCCTACTTTGATTTTTTTTGCCTACATCTCCAACTAGTGAAAATTGACAGTGACGTCTCTGTACAATAGCTGAGGAGCTAGTCACCTGATCTGAGAAATGTTAATACCTGTATAAGAAACTGACTTTTTAAGAGTTTGGGAAAGAAATGCAATAACCTCTGGGAAGTTAAGAACTGTTGTTATTACAGTTTTTTTCAGAGCAGCCTTGTTGAACAAAATGCAGATAGTCTGCTTCCCTCTTACTTGTTAGTCCCCCCTCCACTTACATTTGCTGTTCTCCTGCATATATTACAGACCCCTTCCAGAGATAGTAAGTGCCTGACTGCATTCTTCTTAATTACCACCTCATAACACCAGAAGACTCATCTTTTCTGGGGAAAGCTTCTTCTCAAATAAAAAATGAGTCTGTGGTGTGGAGTATCTATCTGCTTCTTTTATAGACCTACTCTTGAGAGTTGTTCCTGCTTTGCTTGCAAGAACCAGGGCCTTGAACTGGAAAAACTCCTGTGCTGTACTCGACAACAGAGTCAACACGACACAAGTAGGATTGGTGATTACAGTTTTCATAGTAAAATCCAGTTACTGAGTGGCAGTATCCTATATTTTTCATTTTCAAGACAAATATTAACACTTTTTAAAGCTGTAGCTGTGCTAAGCACGTACTGTCTTCTCACAAGCTCTCCTCTCCCATCCACACCAGAGGAACTAGTTGTAGATGACACCAAGGGGATGAGAGGTTTATGGGAGGTTGGGGCTATTAGGTTGTTTTCATTTGGCTGGGGTTTTATCTCCATTTACACTTATCCAGAAAAGCAATTAGACACATATTCAGGGCCTGCCTTTTCTTGAATCAGGGCTTTAAAAATGTAATGTTCTTTTAGTCTGTAATCAGCTGTGTGTTCTTTAACTAAACATTACCAAAGTTCCGTGAGTCGTTTTGGAGGATCGGACCCTGGGTTTATAGGATTTCTCCTGATTCTTGACAGATATTCTTGGTGTAGTGTAATAATATCTCCAGGAATTTTCAAACCTCTACCTCCTTATGTCTGTCAACAAGTAGCCTGCGCACAAAAGCCCTTTGGCACATGCAAACTTGTAACGAAATAGGGAGTTTGAATGCCTGGCTTTCAGTCATGCCTGCATATGCAGCTGTGTTCGTTCTGTCCATAGACAATGCAGGGAAAACCTGGAAAGAATAAAAGGGGAAAAAGTTTCCCTGACAGATTCAATTTAAGGTGAGAATGAATGAGAACAAACGGCAGGTCTACATTAGTTATGCCAGGCTGGATACAAAGAGATAACGTTATTTCACCAAAATACAGCACAGCCACATAGCTGGCTAGCAGACAGATAACAGAGGAGCAAGGGAAGTTCAAGTTTTCCCGAATTTTATCAGTACAAAGGAGATCTTACTTCTTGCGCACACCTAGAGTCTCAGCTTGATACAGGCAGCCTTGAAAGAGAATACTCTTGAAAAGACTTTGCTGAGAGGAGTTTATATTAGCTCCCACTTGAATTGAAAGCTATTCCACCTGCTATCTGGCAGAAAGGCAATGTGCATAATTAAAAGCAGACATTTCAAAGACTCTAAGTACCCAGCAGAGTAGTGAAGGGTTCGACCTCATCTACACACTGTTTCCACCCTTTAAGGACTCTGGAGAAATTAACTAGCGATATTTGGTTATTATTAATCCTTTTTACAATGGAAAGAGCATCTCAAATAATTTTTGGTGCCAAGAATCTGTTGTTCCAAGCAATTCACTAAGCAGGCTCAGACACTATGAGCCCTCCCTAGTTCAAGCTTCTACGGTTTAATTTATTCCAGAGACTGGATCAGCAATGGTGGGAAGGTGAAAATTCGGTGTTTTGGGATTCAGTTTAGTGGGAGTGAGAAATTGGTTTTCTTTCCAGGCTCAGAAGAGAAGCCGATTGCCATAGAATAAGCTCTTCCTAGGGAAAAGGTTTTATTGGTATCAGAGACAAATGTGTATTTAAGGTTACTAATTCCAGATTACCTTTTCTTCAACAAAGCCATGTTATTAGATACCACAGATTTATAGTTTTTTCATCTCAAATGTAATCTGTGTTTGCTCATAAATTATCTGCTCTGAATAACTGATAACATTGCCGAGCAAGGGAGTCTAACATGTTCAAAGAATATCTTTTTTAACAGAATAAGAGGTAGCAATTAAATACAAATGAAAATATAATTACCTGCCCACTATAAGTTTTCCATACTAGGATACCCAGTCAACAAAAATTATCTTTGGTTCAGAAATGGAAAAGCGTTGTATACATTGAAAAAAACCAAGTATTCAAAGAAATCACATGCTGATGACATCCCTTATTGGCCATATAGTAACAGAACTGTCTTTTTCTTCTAAGAATGTGAGAACTAATCACCAACTAGTAAAAGTGTATTTCATGTGTATTAATTAACACCAGACAAAGTTTTCCTTTCATTCTTTCTCATTACAAGCCAGTCCTCAACAGAGACATGGACTAGATGACCACTTCACACCTCTCCAAGACTTATTTTTACGCCTCTAAATTCAAGTGAAGAATTTTTTAAAGTATTCTCCCCTCACCTTAGAAATATTATGTTTGTGCTGTTCTCCCCATATGAAATTCATACATAGTCTCCCATTCAGTCATTTGAGCGTAAGTAATACTTTGCTGTCTTGACGATTTTGTCTGCAAACAATACTGTCTTTTTCTCAGAAGGTCTGATTCTGCAATGTATAAATCATGTAATAAAATAGCATTGATTTTAAACAGTTATTCATATGAACATATGTATTTCCATATGAATAGGGTTGTAGAATCAGGCCAGGATCATGCAAGTCACCACGTAAGGATGGATTATAGGATTGGAGATGGAAAACTGCATGAACCTGTAAACCCCATTGTATACTTGATTGTATTTTGAATCTCCTTTTGTATTAAAGACTTACAAGTTATAAAGACGCCCTATGAGAATTGCCAGACAGTGCTTTAATAAACATAGATCCTGCCTGAGCAACCCTTCTACACATGCATAAATCCAATTCATTTCCTCTAGTATCTGATTTCAGCTGAAGTTGAAACCTGTCAGTGCAAGGAACTAGCTACCTCCCCGCACAACCAGGACAAGAGCAACAAAACAAATTTGAGTTACTCTGTAAATGAATAAATATAACTATACAGGTAATAATAGTGGATTAAATGGGTGACATACCAGAACGGGACTTCTCTACTTCATCCTTTTTCTCTCCACCGTCTTAGGTCACTTTCTACTACAGCCTTGTTTTTCTCCATACTGCCAATTTGGAAATCTCACATGCCTGAATACTCTCCAAAAAGCAGCACAACTTTAAAACTTGCAGTGGTTCATTCCCTGCTCAACTATTAGGGAGCTATGTAAGAGTGGTCAGTGGTGATGGAGAGAGAGAGAGAATCCTGGCGATTCAGGGTTGCAGTGAGCACTGTAACCACTTGCAGAGGCTCGCCAACCTTGTTACCTCTATTGCTCAGTGCAACAGCAGCAGGCAATCAGCAGCCAGAGTAACCTTTGGCAGCCTAAATGCTCTTAGACATATCCAAATGAGAGACAATGTTTATGTAGCTGCACAAGTGGGGAGAGTCCTGATGTTTCTTTTATGGAGTACTTTAAATGCTGGGACTGATTGCAAGAGTGGTCTATGTCTTTACATATGTGAATAGTAGATTAGTTGTTTGTATATGGCAGTCAAAAATAGGTGGCTGGCTAACAGAAGAGTCCCTGAGTTTTATGAGAGTAATAAAAGTTGTTGTTGTACAGAGCACTTGGCTTTCGCTAGTAGTCTCTCACATCAGCTTTAATCAGGTTTCTCCCTGCATCATTGTGGGGGAGGCAGTACTATGAGTTCGTTCGGCAGCTGTTAGAGAAAGTCCAATGCAAGTCCAGGCTTAATGGCCCACTGGAGCAAACACGGCTTATGGATGACTTGAGTGCTTTGCTGAACCGGGACGAGGCTGGGTGACAATACCTCGCCAAGGAGCCAGGCACTCCGTCTCACTTCCTTTGGAGACATTTCCATGGTGTGAGATTTTTTTTCCTTTCATGTGTTGTTTTTTGTTGTGTTGGTTTTTTTTTTAAATCGGGAATAAGCTCTCTAGAATGAAAATGTGTGATATCCTCTTGTATACGGAAAACTTCATAAATAAGAACAGATGCTTCTAGCGCAGAGGCATTAGAAAGGCATTTCTTTCGAAAACAGCAGTTAGAGACTCTTCATAACTCTCCTCCCTTTCTTGGATGATGAAACAGTTGAGCACTGAGACCTGAGGAGGGAAGGCCCACTAACCAGTTCCTTCCTCTATAAAATAGAGACTAAAGAGGAATTTGATCCAGATCCTCTCTGCTGCACATTCCACTACACACCTTGGGTCTGAGCTCAAAACCACTGAGGTCAGCTGGATGACTCCTCTGCAGTTCAGGGAATATTGTATCTGGTGCAGACTTGGAAAATGTCAAGGAGGCATTCCTGGTTTTGCTAAGGATGTGGGCTGCTCTCATTAATCATGGCCTTAGAAACAGACAACCAGTGCTACATTTAAACTAAAAATTTAGAGAAAAATAGAAAAGAAGGTCAGAATAAACAATGGGCCCATTTGCATTCAGATCCCGTTTTTCACATCACCAAAATATAAAGCAGGGCCTAGGAGGAAGAAAGATTTAGTGCTGGCTTCCTTCTAACAAAGCTGTGACTAATGGCATTATACCTTTTTATTTTGTTTTTTAAACCAAAGCTAAAATGAGGGAACAGGAGAAAAAAAAATCCTTACAAATAGAGCTTACATTATACTCATCGCCTCTCAGGCAGCCTGCACAATGGGTACCTCCCTTACCCCTTTCTCCTGTAGGATGGATCTCCTCCAGTTTCCCTCGTTGCTTGTAAAAACAAAGACTGCTGTACGCTATGCATCTTTTCACTGATGAGATTGTATTTTTGCATTATTTGGGAACCTGGATACAAGTCCACACCTCCAGCAAAACAAACAAACAAATGAAAAAAAACCCACAATGCTCATTTTGCAATGTCAGCCTAGATAAAACACCCTTTAGAGACATTTTACTCATCCTTTTATTCTGAACAAAAACAACAGAATGAGGTCTGAACAGGCTGATCATATACCAATGCCATTTTAATTGGCTTTGAGTCGACAGGTAGCAAAATGAATTTATTTACTGCATTATAAAATAAAGCATAGTTCAGGACTGAATGTAGCAAATTAACCTCCCTTTCACCAAAAGTAAAACTTATGTTTTGAAGTATGTAAAATTCTTCTTTTTAATCGTATATGACCGTTTAAATTACCTTATTTAGCTGGATAAAAGCTGTTTCAGTTGAAACCCTGGCTTAGGTGAGTCAGTAAATATTTGTACAACTAACATCAGTAAAGGAAAAATTATGCAAGGCAAGTTTGCTTTTGTTTAGGCAAACAGAATGATAAAAATAAAATTGTGTCATGTAAAATTAATGCTTAGTGAAATCTTACTTTTTCAAGTTCTGTTATTAGGCAAAGCTGTAGATCTGTCAGCACAGTCCTAATATCAAATGCATGAAATAGAACCTTTTCAGTATCATAGCAATAATATTAATAGATTCAAGAGGCATGTGCTTTCAGACCTGTAATTTCATATGTAAGAAAACTGTTCTTGAATTGGTTGGGTACCAAAGAATTCTTTTGTTCCAAAATTTGAGAACAAACTGAGGTGGAGATGCAGGAGAAGAAGATAAAATATGCTAGCTGAGGTCTTCCAGGACAACTAAAAAGACTCACCTTTTCACAGTTTTTCCACAATCATCTCTGATTTGCAATGATAAATCCACATTGCTGGGATTTTCCAAAGCATACCATTCCAAGGGATTACTACAAGTATTCCTAAATTATTTGGGGTTTTAGAAAACTCCATAGCCATTTCTCAGTGACTTCCAATAGCATTTAGGATTTCCAGAAAGGCCTCAGGCACTTATCTGGAATGTGAGTGTGAGAACCTGCGGAAAAGGTTTTGCTGCCATTTCCCACAAGCTCTCATACAGGCAAGTTGTAGGTACTCCAACTCCAGCTCATCGCAAGCTTGGATGCTTACGGAGTTTGGATAAGGGTCTGCCATATTCAACACATCCTGAATAAGCCCAAGAACTAAAACGAAAGAAAAGAAAGTTCTGAAAGATTCCTCATTTCTCTCAGTTTCGAGGCCCCTCAGCGTACCGTGGTTCAGGCAGGGAGTCCAGCTGACAGGACACCAGCCTGCCCACTTCTGTGTGCGTGCTTTGATCGCCTGTGAATCCGCAAGCCAAAGGGCTGAAAACTGGGTAAAAAAAGAGAAGGACAAGGCCCTGAGCAGCATGCAGTAACGGGGGCGGATTCAATCAGTGGTTAATGAGGGGGCCAGAAGATCCTCAGAGGCACCATCGTTGCCCCCTTCCCCGCTGACAGGCAGCAGCCCTGCCTCTGCAGCCGGGCGCGGCCGGGCCTGTGCTGCGAGCGGGGTGACTGGGGGAGGTGGAGGGGCCCAGGCCGCCCCGCGCCAGCCCCAGCCTGGAGGATAGCGCTCCCGGCTCTCACACCGACCAGGACCGGGACCGCAGCCCAGTCTTCTGTTTTACAGGCCGTCAGTAGGTCTCAGAGGAAACAATTTATTATAATGGGGGTCACTGTGTTCCCAGGTCAGTCTGATATATCCGTCCTTGGCTGCTCACGGAGGTGCTTTCTGTCCCTGTTGAAACGAAAACAGCTTCGTTACTGGGCTCGCCTGGGCTCTAGGGGTTTGTTCCTGACTCTGGCCACGACCCTGATGTTACAATATCAGCTTTTCTCAGCTGCTTGACTTGGAAAGAAGAGTAAGATGAACTTCCCTGTGCTGCAGTGCCATGCAGCAAATGACTGTGAGAGTCTCAAATCCTCTGATAAAGAGGACCTTGGAGAAATAGAGGTCTCACCTGGTCTAAGTCCCTTTATGAAGAATTTCACCTGTTATTAGCCTGATTTCATGTTTATTTACTGAGTCTGCGTAGCTTCCTGCTGTGACTATTTGGTGGCCAGAGAAGCTGTAGAGAAATTTGCAATAAAAAAGCATAGCAGTGGCAGGGTATAAAAAACTAGCTTTTGAAAATGCTTATTTACCAAGCACAGTGCTAAAACCAGAATGTCTACAGATTTTTATGCATATACAAGAGGCACTGGATATTTCAAGGCCCACTTTACTGTGGGCCTTCAGCTTGGAGAGCTGTCTGGTTTCCAGAAAACCTCTGATCAAGAGTTGCAGTCTCTTAAATCTAGGGAAGCAGAAATTAGCCTTTCCAGGTACCAAATCTGTTTTTTTTTTTTTAATTGAGGAACTGTTATTGTCGTCATGCTAAACAACAAGAAAAGGTCCCAACCCTTCAAAAAAACAAATAAACTGTAGCCCTTAAGCTGAAAGCAACTTCTTTATTTTGTGAAGTTATTTTTCAGCAATTGGTCTCCTGCTTTCCAACAACAGGTAGGTCCCGTCTCATCCCTGCTCCCTCCACAGCTCTGTGGCAGTGAAGGGCTTCCAGGTAGAGCCAAAGTCAAACATGTGCTTCCCTGAGGGATGCTGCTGGAGGCAAACAGCTTCTTGGGCATTGGAAAGAGGTGGAAAGAACCAGCCGACCCACACAGCCAGGGCAGCAGGAGGCCACACTACCTGGGCTGCCCGAGCAGAGGACACTACATGCCTGCTATGGAGAGAAACGGGAATCCAGAGGCAGCACCTGTTAGTGACATTTTAAGAAAACAGCTGCCAGCTGGAGGTAGGAGAGCTGGAAAGGCCAGGGTGTAACAAACGCACCAAAAGGTCACAGAGATCTGCCAGCCTTTTTGCAAAGGTTTTGCAAAAAGATCTCCCAGTCTTTTGGAAGGGTTTTCTTGCCTTCTTTAGTGGAGGCTGTCAGAGGCAAAACAGAATGCAAAGCAAATACAGGTTGAACATTCACAATCACTAGATACTGCTAACAATCATTAAGCACCGTCGCCTGAGTCAGTAAAATACCAGTTGTCTCAGCCCCAGATTCAAACACTACCTAACAACCTTTTGGAGTACACCCTTTTACAGAAGAGATGTTTCATTATTTCTGTTTTCATTTTTGGGTGGGTTTTTCAAAGGTACAGACAGTATCAATCTAATGTGAAAGACTCAGTCATCCATGGGTCTGACTTTTCAGAAAAACACAGCAGAACAGTTATTCTGCACTGGTTTTTAAGTGTAACAAAATTTTCATAATCATTTAGCAAACCTCCCATAGAAAGACTTCCCACTACCACTTTCCTCCTACTTCTGTAAAAGTTGTGAATAAAGCTAGTAAATGATAACTTTAAATTGCATTTCAGCAAGGTAAGTAGGATGCCAACAACAAGGAACTTTACCTAAAGTGTCTGAGTCTCAAACAAAACAAAGCCTATCTTATCTTCACATCAGTTTACATGCTGTAATCCAGAATGCTTCCATATTTCATTTTGTTTGAAGAAGTAAAAAAAAGGTTTTACAGGAATTTCCCTTATTTTAAAATGACCTAATTAGTCCCGAAGTTTGCATAGATTTCAAACAAAAAATCAAGTGCAGTGAGACATAGCCGTTCTTTGCTTTGTTTACCCATCTGTTTCTCTGCATTTGGAGCAAGGAGGAAGCGTGGCAGAACTATTTAAGGCAAATGGTACTGAGAATATGGAACAAGTTACCAGTGTTGGGAGTTAGTGAAGAGCATACATGTGTTCAAATTACTGGAGATTTGTTTCTCTGGTAGGGAGGATTGAGGGATGAAAATGCAAAACCATGGGATTCAGCTAAACTAAACAAAGGAATTGATACTATATTTTGGACCGGATGCCTTTTTCCTGAAAAGATTTTGCTTCCAAATGACTCAGGTGCAAACTTGTTGTCTGCCGAGACTGAGAGCCAAGAGCCCTTGATATTGCTTCTGGGTGTGACACGTGACTGCAGGCAGGGGGTTTCTGCTTGTTTTTCTTCTGATGCAAGTCTTACTTTTTTATCTGTAAAGTATGTGCACTTCGAAAGGAGTCCTACAGGCTTTGGCTGAGGACTGGATTTTGGCCAGGCCTGAGTGGGTACAAAGGAAGGGAGAGAAGGAGGGGCCAGGGCGTTGTTAGTGAGCCGCTTCATGTTCAACGGGGAGGCTGCTGGGTGCAAGGAGGCTCCCTGAAACTGACTGTAGAGCAAGCAAATCTGTTGGGCAAGAGCAATGGTTATGCCACATGCATAACAGAAAGCAGAAAAACACGTACTCCCTTCCATGTTTTTCTTCTGAGGCAAAATTCTTCTGACATCCACGGAGGCAACACAACTCTAAATCACCTGAGGACTGAGGTTTACCTACAAGGCATCATCTCAATCCAGATGATTCCAAGGGCTTTGATATTAGCTCAAACACAGAACTGAGCTAACATGTCTGCAGGACTTCTAAATTAGAGCTGGCTCACGTCCAGGCAGTTCGAAGCATAAGCAAAGGAGCCTCAGGTCTGTCTGAAATGTCCGTATAGATGGATCCTCAGATAGGATGCTCTGAAGTATTGCCTCTTGTGGTTACAGTTAGCGTGTGGGTGGCTGAGTTCTCTGAATCACACATTGTAAAAACAGCAGTTTGACAGTTCCATTAACAATATAGATGGGTTTGGTTTCAGTATGAAAACCCTTCTTTTTGGAATTCCCCAGATCTGAGGAATGGGTTGAAGGAAAAAAAGAATGTGATTCAGAACTTGAAAGGAATTCATGTCTTTCCCACAACATTTACTACTGGGAAACATTACTAACTTTTACTATAAGAGCTATTGACCAATAACTCTCCCAGTGTTTCCCTGGTAGCCCAGCAAAGTGTAAGTAAAGAGGCTGGAGAATGAAAGTGTTTTGCTTTCCGACATTAAAAAATAAAATAAAAGCCCCACCATGTGCAGGCACACACGCCAACACAGTGCCTTCAAATCTGCAGAGAGAGTCTGAAACTCAAAACAATGGCAGAGCTTAGTAAAATTCATCAGGCCATGTGAACGGAGGGTACTCACACCACAACATAATGAAAGCCATCAGAGCTCCAACTTCATGTGGCTTTCCCAGACCCACAGCATCTGCTTGCTTTGTTTTGGAATTTTGCCTCTGCCCCATGCGAGTCACTGCTTCAAGAGAAATATGTCAAGGAGTCACTCTGAGTTTACAGAGCAGGAACAGCAGGAACATCTGAGCTGAACCGTTCCAGGTGCTTGTTGAAACAGGTTTAGCCAAATGAGAGAGGAGAAAGGTCCATGAGGGTTAAACTGCAGAGAACAGACAGTCTGATATGCCACTACCTTGCATTTTGTGCCGTCATTAATTTCCTCATGTGCAAACTGGGAGCAAGACTCGGCTGCATCATAATTCCTTGGCTAGTTATAATGGGGACTACTTCATATCACTGTAAATTAAGATACAGATTTAAAAAAAAAAAGCAACAGAATATAGGGCCTCACTCAGCCTTTACTTCCCAAGGAAAAGTACAGCTTATGCACAATTATATGCATTAAGGCTTTTTGTCAAGGATATGCAGATTTTCGTCACCCACTAAATGTTTTCTCCTTAATACTTAAAACCCAACAGTAAGTGAGACTGCTATTTTGCTCTTCGCTAGAAATTGGTCTGAACTGGACCAGTGGAGTGATGAATTAAAGAGCACACGAAAGTACAGACAGATGTTCTAAGTAAGAGGAAAGAAACCCTGCAATGAGAATTTACCAAGAACGGTTCTTCAGAAGATGCAAACAGGAAAAGACAGGGGGTTTTATGTCTCTGTGAAGTACAGGAGGGAGGTGCTATCTGAGCCCTGTAAGTAGAAGCATGTATGAGCAGACAAAACAGAGCTGGAGTGAGGTCACATCTTCGTCACTGCCACTCAGGAAGCCTGACTTCGCTCTGTGGGACCCCAACAGCGATGTTCTAGACGGCAGCCCTGGGTCTGAATGACAAACGCGCCGGCAGACAGAAGAAGGAAGTGACTATATGACAGAGAACTATTATTCAGCCTTATTACAGTGTAGTTACTCAGTGTGGTTCATGTGGATTTGCCTAGGCGTAGAAAATATGCAGCAAACGTTGACTGGATTGGAAACTGATAGACCTCAACATGTGATTGTAAAGAAGCGCTCATTATCAAGCAAGACTTCTCTGCTGCATACCAAAGAACACAATTCTTGGCATAACACAATTTAATATTTTTATCAATGACCTGGAAATAGACTTAAAATGATAAAATAAGTTTGGGAGGCAGTCTAAGCTTTAAAATGGGCTGGACACTGACATGAAGAATTTAGGATCCTGAAAAATAAGTATTGAGCAGAGCAGTACATCTGGAAACAAAGACTGTAAGCCATGACCTTAGAAGAGGAACACTTTCTCCAGAGAAGCAGGGACTCTGCAAAAGCAAAGGGAGAAGCTGCTGCTGTTAATCAGCTAATATGAATTGCTGGTGTGGTGGTCTGCCCAAAACAGTTATGGCAAGCCAAGTCGTACATGTATTTTACACTGGCATGAGCAGCACTGCTTTGTCCCACTGCAATATCCACAGCTGAGAGAGAATTTTGATAAACTGAAGGAGGCCAAAGACCCTGAGAATGACTGAAATATTGAAAAATAGATCTTTGCATAAGCACAAGGTCCTTATTGTGTTTCAGTCTCTCAAAGAAAATGTTAGAGTGACATAGCTATTATCTATAGTTTTACTAACTAGGAAAAAGAACTAGCAGATTCTTCAGACTAGCAGGTAAAAGTTTAACAAGGTGTGATGGCTGGGCACTGCAGCTAAATGAATTCAGATTAGAAGTCAGACGCAACTTTTTAACAGTTCAGGTTAATGAGCATTGGGACACCTTACCAAAGGCTGTCATTTCTTCCTTGGAAATATCAAAATCTTGGTTTTAATGAGTCAAGTGGGTCAAGCTGAGTATTTTGGGTGTGAACACATGGCCCTTCTCCAGCCCAAATGTACATTGACTCCAAACTTTAAGTGCACACTCATGCACATACGCCTGGAGGCTCAGGTTTGAGACCTTCCCAGCCGCAGCAGGGGAAGAGGCTCAAGCACAAACTACCCCCTAATGTCCTTCTGCCTTCCCCCTGCCTTGGGCATAAGTCAGTGACCAAAGAAGAAGGTGGCAAGGCTGATGACAGGCTGACTTACAGCTGCCAAACACAAACACGGTGCTAGCACTCGTCCTTCCTCACGCAACAGCAGCTGGAACCTTGTGGTAGACCAGGTGATTGCACTAGTCGGATTTCCAGGATGAAAAGGGTGGGGTTTTGTTGGGAAGGGTCACGGGTGGGACATTGTTTTGTTTTCTTTTAAAGCATGTCACCATATGGTTTCCGTGTTTTGAAGTAGTGAACTCCTGCTCTGTGCAAAGGAGAATGGTTTTCCTACACAGGGGATGGGTGAGTTTTTATGAACCATGGAAAGTCATGCTGTTTGTTGGCAAGGGCTTGAGTACACACATTTTTCAGTTCATATTGGAGAATATAAAACCCAGTAAACATCAGGGAGGAAAGAAGGTTGCCTGGTGTGGTTATGAACTGGACCATGACATGCACATTTCAAAATGTCCTCTTGGGAGAAAAAAAATCTGAAAATATTACAGACAAGGGAGCAGAGAAGCGGAAGGATTCTGAGAGAGGGGAGGTAGTTTGGGAAACAGCCTTGAGGCTATGATGAAATCTCTGTAACTCAGCTACATAGGAGAGCAAAAGTTTGGGTTCGTTTAGAGGTTTCTTGCCCTGTTCTCTTAATACCTTGAAAGACAGGCTGCCTCCATGGGTGCGTGTGTTTTGTATCCTGCTTTGTAAATCTGTTCCAGGTCACAAGAGATAGGAATGACATTTTGTAGCATGATGTATAGTGGAGGTAGGGTTGTTGTCTAGTGGACCTGCTCTGGTTTTTCTCCTGCTGAAGGTCATGATAGATGGAAAGGACCAGTTGTTCAGATCAACTTAAGATCAAGTTATTCTCTGCTCTGTCCGTACGTTATATCTGCTAGGCCCTTCATTTGTTTATTTCTTTGTAAATTTCTTTGCAAGGTGGCTGCTGGAGATTTTCAAGACTCATATTTGATGATATGGGTTGACGGTTGGACTCGATGATCTTAGACATCTTTTCCAACCTTAATGATTCTATGATTCTATGATATTCTGGGTGTCCGGTAAGGAGGGAAAAAATTTCCTGTGGTACATTGCAGTATCATGTAATAGAGCTCCACGGAGATTTACCCATTTCTTTTAAACGCACCCCCTCCCGGAACAATGGTGAAAATGGAGTCACAATACTTAGCGATTTCCACCATTTAACTTCCTGAAATGGAAACCATAATGCACACTATGGTACCGTATGGTCAGGAAAACTAGACAAAGTCTTCCATTGTACCAGTCTGGTTGTAACGGGAGAGGATCTGCCTACTTTGGTGTAACAGGATGTGCTGCATATTTTGTAGTTTTGCCCAGTGCTCCAATCCCTGTGGGCTAAACCTTTTCAACAACAGCAATAAAAGAAGAAAAAGACTGAGGCCCTTCTCTTATACCACTTTTATTTTAGGGGGATATTAAATACAAAGAGTTTCACTCTTGGTGGAAATTGTCCAACTGACTCCAGGATACTGTGTAATCATTAGGAACTGGAAAAACTCAAACTGCCTGTCTGTAGTGGCTTGGATAAGACCTGCTGGGTGCATTCCAGAAATGAATATTGCAGCTGTGATGAGACTTATGTTTGGTCTCTTCTTTCAGGGTGAATTGTGCCCTTATGCCCAAGGCCAGCATAAGCCTTATGCACCATTTGAGACCCATTTAAGTCCTTAAAATAAGACTAACATAGCATTTAAATGTTACATGGACCTCCTGGCCCTTTTGACGGAAGTGCGTGCATTACAAAATATGTGTTAATTATTAAAATATATGCTTTCTACTGTTAAAGACAGTAAAATATATTCAGAAAACTACCTCCGTCTTACATATGCGTTCTCTTATCATTTCTTCATACCACATCCTGGCCTGCAGAAGTGTGTAAAACATTTGCATCTGAAAAGGAATATTGTGTAGCCTTCAGCTGACACTGCAGCCTGTTTGTGTCCTTCTGATGTTCCTCAACAGTAGCAGCAGGACTGTCCGCTCTAGGAAGTAATGCAGCTGGATAGAAGGAGATCTGGATAGCAGAACAGTTGGTGCTAAGGACATGACATCCACTCAGCATGCCTTTAGGTGGTCTAGCTCTAGTCTAGTCCTGTGCCTTGTATGTCCATCGGAGCACATCATCTGGTTTAGTTTCATCCCAAAGGAATCCCGTTTGTGTGTTCCATGACCCCTGGTGCAAACCAAAGCACAGTAAGTGGAGATGACAGGGAGAGTCACTCCAAAAGCACATTCATGATCCTACCCTAGATGCACCCTGTGCGCACCTACATGCCTTCTTAGACAACACACAAGACAAAGAAGTGCTCACAAAATGCTCCTACTTGTGTATTAATGTTACAGAAGTATCCGTGGGGAGAGCAAATTGCAGGGTCTCCACGTTTCCCTTTCATGGCAAAGATTTCTATTTCGAGTGAGGACAAGCCAGATGAAGCTTTGTGCCAGGCAGTGGTGCCACCTGACAACGCTCCCCCCAGCTCCTGCCTCAGAGGACCTGCAAACTTCTCTCTCCCTGAGTTTCAGGGCAACCAGGATTCAAATGGAAAAATCTGTGCAGACGGCAACCAGAACTTGATATCCTAAGTGGTGCAGCGTGTGTATTAATGCCAGGTGAGATCTGGCAAGTGAATGTTTGTTTTAAATTTCTCTTTAATCGCTCTTACCGTTTTAACTTTGAAGTCTAGGGAAGTACATTTTCTGGTTTATGCCTCAGATGACATGGAAAAAGATATTCCACCTACAGTACTGGAATATCATTTATAGATGTGTAAATTCATAAAGCTATGCCTCTAACAGTTTGCCCGCATGGAACTATCCCAATTTGCATCAACTGAGAACTCGACTGAAAAAAAAAAAAAACAACAACATTTGAGGCATTTCTTTTATTATAATTGCCCCAGTATTTCAGATCCAGCTATTTCAGAATATATGCAAGAACATATATCCAGTCTATGTGCAAAAAAGAACAAACAAGGTTTGGGTAGAAGTGAGGGGAGGCTATTTGCCTGCTAAATCAGTATTGAATTAGTTTTTGTTTAGATGTGGCTCATTAAAAATTTTGAGGCACGTAGCTGGCTGAAAGGATAGATTCACAAATGGAGCTGGGAGGACAGGGAGAAGCTGAACATACAAATCTTTGGAAAAATATTTAAAGAAATAATGATAAAAAGCGGTACTTGGAGGGGTACAAGAATACCTGGATTTATTCAAGTTCTGTTTTTCTACTACAGATGTTCTGCTAACTAGAGCAGAGATGTTCAGAGACCACATACTGGCTGTAAAATTCTAGGACTGAGATTAATTAAATGTCTGCTGCTCCTCATACAAACTAGACTCCAGAGTTTTTCAGGCCTTCTAGTCTTCTGAAAGAACAGCTGTAGAATACATCATGTGCATATCTTGCACTCTTAAAATGTATTTTTATAACAAGTGTCATTTTTTTATATGGAAAGTTAAACATCTTACCCTTCCTCTGATTATCTTGCTGCTGTTCAGAAAAAAAAGGATAAGGGTCTGATACTTACTATACTAACATCTGATACTTCCTGCAGAGCACTGCCTCCACCCAACATGTGTTTTTAAACAAAATTCATAGTAGGTTCAATGGTCACAATTATTCACTTATGTTATGGTTTATGTGAGTTCATTTCTCGCAACAGTTGTAGGAAGGTGAGGACCCCATTCCGGTCTATTTTCTAGGTCAATACCTAGGAAATGTAATTTGTCACTTGTGCCTCTTTTTCCTCCT